>NW_017201221.1:0-6755 GCF_001704415.2 Capra hircus | reverse complement strand
CACTCTTTCAAATGCAGAAGACTAAAGCCCTGAATTGACTTTTTCCAGAAAAATGTCAGAAGAGTGGAAAAGCAGAGCAAAAAGCCGGCAGATTTTTGTTGGGTACGTGCGTAGGAACTTCCAGAGGGGTCCCTGAAGTCTGAACACACCATGCCTATGTCAGCTTTCTTCCTCATGACGTTATCACGGGCGGGAGTCCTCATACTGGCTCCCAGCATCAGTCCAATTCAGAGGAACCTGTTTTCCCTGCACTGCCTCGACTTTCACGCTGAGGATCAACTCACACACGGTGGCACGAGGGAAAGCCCTGTGAGAAAGCCTCGTGGAAAGCCTCCAGGGAAACCACAGATCCCTTGATCCACACGACGGGAAGCGTGACCCTGCTGCTACAGCTCGGGAGGAAAGCACACGTGCGTGCCCTCACTTGAGAGGAGGATTGACTCTCCAGGTGAGACTCCAGAAGAACCAATATCCATGTCAGCACTGCTGAGGAAACCTCAGGTTCCGGCCCGAATCCACACAAGTTGTTCGGCCCGGGCATCAACAGGAGAGTTATCAAGAGAAGCCCCCCAGCATCTGGCATGGGGACTGGACTTTGATGAAGCCCACAGAGCGGGTCCCTGAGGTCCCCGTCGTAAGTCGGGAGCACCTGCCGCAACTCGAGAAAATCCAGGAGGTTCTCCCCTCCAGGCGAGATGAGGCCCATTTCCAATGAGGTGTCTCGAGCTAATTACATCTAATCTCTGGAACTTCCAAAGGGTCCTTCACACCCTTGCTGCAACTCAAGAAGTTCCCCGACATTCCCATCTCCACTCGAGAGGAAACACGAGGGTCCTGCCCACATCCAGAGTAGCCCCGTTTCATCCTCCTAGCTAGAGATGAGGGATCCTTTCCCTGCTTGGTCGGGAAAGAACTTCCGGCATTCCCGTCGCATCTCAGGTGGAGGCGCTCTCCACAGGAAGGGAGAGAGGAACTCCATGGTCGTGCCACCATTCCAAGCGTCCCCAGATGTCTCAGTCCATTCCAGAGGATCTTGTTTTTACAGAGTGCTTAAACTTTCATGCCGAGGATCGCCTCACACCACGGTGGCACGGGGGAAAGCCCTGTGGGAAAGCCTCGTGGGAAATCCTCTAGGAAAAGCCTAGAGGAAAAGCCACAGATCCATTGATCCACGCGACGGGAAGCATGACACTGCTGCTACAGCTCGGGAGGAAAGAGCATGCACATGCCCCACTCGAGACGAGGACTGATTCCCCTTGGGAGACTTCAGAAGTATCCCAAAAACATGTCAGCACTGGAGAGGAATACTCAGGTTCTGGCCCCCACTCCACCGAAGGTCTTGGGCCCGGCATCTACCGGTGAGGAATCCCGAGAGGCCCTCTAGCAACTCGCATGGGGACTGGTCTTCCTAAGGCCAACAGAACGGGTCCCTGAGGTCCCCGTCGTAAGTCGAGAGCACCTGCCACAACTCGAGAAAATGAAGGAGATTCTCCCCTTCAGGCGAGATGAGGCCCATTTCCACTGAGACGTCTCGAGGCTAATCACACCTAACCTCTGGAACTTCCAAAGGGTCCTTCACACCCTTGTTGCAACTCAAGAAGATCCAGGAGAGACCCGTCGCCACTACATAGGAATCACCAGGGTACCACCCACATCCAGAGGAGCCCCAATTCCCCCTCCTAGCTCAATGTGAGGGATGCTTTCCCTGATTGGCCGGGAAAGAATTCCTGTCGTACCTGTCGCATCTCAAGAGGAGGCACGCTCCACAAGAAAGGTGAGAGGAACTCCAGGGTCGTTCCACCATTCCAAGAGTCCCCCAGATGTCTCAGTCCTTTCCAGAGGAACTTGTTTACCCTGCACTGCCTCGACGTTCACGCGGAGGACCGACTCACACGATGGTGGCACGTGGGACAGCCCTGTGGGAAAGCCTCGTGGGAAAGTCTCGTGGGAAAGCCTCGAGGGAAAACAAGAAACCCTTGATCAACCCAACGGGAAAATTGACTCTGCTCCTAATGCTCGGGAGAAAAGCGCACGTGCATGCCCCATTGGAGACGAAGATGACTCCCCTGTGGAGACTCCAGTAGTACCCAAGATCCATGTCAGCACTGGAGAGGAAACCTCAGGTTCGGGCACCGACTCCAAACAAGGTCTTAGGCCCCGTCATCGACCGGAGAGGAATCCCGAGAGGCCCCTTAGCAACTCGCAAGTGGACTGGCATTTCCTGAGCGGACCAGAGCGGGTTACATAAGTCCTGGTCGTAACTGGAGAGCACCTGCTGAAACTCGAGAAAATCCAGGAGGTTCTCCCCTGCAGGCGAGATGAGGCCCATTTCTGCTGAGGCGTCTCGAGTCTAATCACACCTAACCTCTGGAACTTCCAAAGGGTCCTTCACACCCTTGCTGCAACTCAAGAAGTTCCCCGACATACCCGTCTCCACACGAGAGGAAGCACCAGAGACCCGCCACATCCAGAGGAGCCCCGTTTCCGCCTCCTAGCTCGAGAGGAGGGATCCTTTCCCTGCGTAGTCAGGAAAGAATTCCTGGCGTTCCTGGCGCATCTCAAGAGGAGGCGCTCTCCACAGGAAAGGCGAGAGGAACTCCAGGGTCGTGCCACCATTCCCAGAGTCCCCAGATGTCTCAGTCCATTCCAGGGAAACCTGATTTCCCTGCACTGCCTCGAATTTCTAGCCGAGGATCGACTCACACCACGATGGCACGTGGGACAGCCCTGTGGGAAAGCCTCGTGGGAAAGCCACGAGGGAAAGCCACAGATCCCTTGATCCAAGCGAAGGGAAGCGTGACAGTTCTGCTACAGCTCGGGAGGAAAGCGAACGTGCATGCCCCCACTCGAGACGAGGACTGACTCCCCTGGGGAGACTCCAGAAGTACCGCAAGATGCATGTCAGCACTGGAGAGGAATCCTCAGGTTCCGCACCGACTCCACACAAGGTCTTAGGCCCCGACGTCGAAGGGAGAGGAATCCCGAGAGGCCCCCGAGCAACTCGCATGGGGACTGGCCTTTCCTGAGGCCACCAGAGCGGGTCCCTGAGGTCCCCGTCGTAAGTCAAGAGCACCTGCCGCAACTCGAGAAAATCCAGGAGGTTCTCCCTCCAGGCGAGATGAGGCCCATTTCCGCTCAGGCGTCTCGAGGCTAATCACACCTAACCCTGGAACTTCCAAAGGGTCTTCACACCCTTGCTACAACTCTAGAAGTTCCCCAACATACCTGACTCCACTCGAGAGGAAGCACGAGAGTCCCGCCCACATCCAGAGGAGCTCCGTTTCCGCCTCGTACCTCGCGGTCAGGTATCCTTTCCTGTATGTTCCGGAAAGAATTCCGGTGTTCCCGTCGCATCTCATGAGGAGGCGCTCTCCACAGGAAAGGCGAGAGAAACTCCAGTGTCGTGCCATCATTCCAAGAGTCCCCCAGATATCTCAGTGTGCCGGGGTCCAGCCCCGCTGGATCCAGGGAATTCGATGGATGGACGGCGTTGACGTGGAAAGTCTTGTGTATTTATTAATGTAAGATGAGATTAAGAAATTATAGGGTAGTAAGAAGATTAACTGGAGGAAAAAGGCTGAATAGCTAGGTTTACAAGGAAGGCCAATAAAATTCCCGACAAGGAATTTTCTGGCGGACTCTGGGAATGGTGGCACGACCCTCGAGTTCCTCTTGCCTTTCCTGTGGAGAGCGCCTCCTTCTTGAGATGCGCTGGGAACGCCGGGAATTCTTTCCCGACCACGCAGGGAAAGGATCCCTCCTCTCGAGCTAGGAGGCGGAAACGGGGCTACTCTGGATGTGGGCGGGACTCTCGTGCTTCCTCTCGAGTGGAGACGGGTATGTCGGGGAACTTCTTGAGTTGCAGCAAGGGTATGAAGGACCCTTTGGAAGTTCCAGAGGTTAGGTGTGATTAGAATCGAGACGCCTCAGCGGAAATGGGCCTCATCTCGCCTGGAGGGGAGAACCTCCTGGATTTTCTCGAGTTGCGGCAGGTGCTCTCGACTTACGACGGGGACCTCAGGGACCCGCTCTGGTGGCCTCAGGAAAGGCCAGTCCCCATGCGAGTTGCTCGGGGGACTCTCGGGATTCCTCTCACCTCGATGCCGGGGCCTAAGATCTTGTGTGGAGTCGGTGCCGGAACTGAGGATTCCTCTCCAGTGCTGACATGGATCTTGGGGTACTTCTGGAGTCTCCCCAGGGGAGTCAGTCCTCGTCTCGAGTGGGGGCATGCACGTGCGCTTTCCTCCCGAGCTGTAGCAGCAGTCTCACGCTTCCCTTCGCGGTATATCAAGGGATCTGTGGCATTCCCACGAGGCTTTCCCACAGGGCTGTCCCACGTGCCACCGGGGTGTGAGTCGATCCTCGGCTTGAAAGTCGAGGCAGTGCAGAGAAAACAGGTTTCCCT
Organism: Capra hircus; assembly: GCF_001704415.2. NCBI lineage: Eukaryota > Metazoa > Chordata > Mammalia > Artiodactyla > Bovidae > Capra > Capra hircus. The sequence goes on along the minus strand of NW_017201221.1, from coordinate 2,350 downwards.
GGAATGGACTGAGACATCTGGGGGACTCTGGGAATGTGGCACGACCCTGGAGTTCCTCTCGCCTTTCCTGTGGAGAGCGCCTCTCTCTTGAGATGCGACGGGAACGCCGGGAATTCTTTCCCGACCACGCAGGGAAAGGATCCCTCCTCTCGAGCTAGGAGGCGGAAACGGGGCTCCTCTGGATGTGGGCGGGACTCTCGTGCTTCCTCTCGAGTGGAGACGGGTATGTCGGGGAACTTCTTGAGTTGCAGCAAGGGTGTGAAGTACCCTTTGGAAGTTCCAGATGTTAGATGTGATTAGCCTCTAGACGCCTCAGCGGAAATGGGCCTCATCTCGCCTGGAGGGGAGAACCTCCTGGATTTTCTCGAGTTGCGGCAGGTGCTCTCGACTAACGACGGGGACCTCAGGGATCCGCTATGGTGGCCTCAGGAAACGCCAGTCCACATGCGTGTTGCTCGGGAGCCTCTCGGGATTGCTCTCCCGTCGATGCTGGGGCCTAAGACCTTGTGTGGAATCGGTGCCGGAACCTGAGGATTCCTCTCCAGTGTTGACATGGATCTTGGGGTACTTCTGGAGTCTACCCAGGGGAGGCAGTCCTCGTCTCGAGTGGGGGCATGCACGTGCGCTTTCCTCCCGAGATGTAGCAGCAGTGTCACGCTTCCCTTCGCGTGCATCAAGGGATTTGTGGCTTTCCCTCGAGGCTTTCCCATGAGGCTTTCCCACGAGGCTTTCCCACAGGGCTGTCCCACGTGCCACCGTGGTGTGAGTCGATCCTCGACTTGAAAGTTGAGGCAGTGCAGGGAAATCAGGTTTCCCTGGAATGGACTGAGACATCTGGGGGACTCTGGGAATGGTGGCACGACCCTGTAGTTCCTCTCGACTTTCCTGTGGACAGCGCCTCCACTTGAGATGCGACGGGAACTGCGGGGAATTCTTTCCCCAACACGCAGGGAAAGGATCCCTCCTCTCAAGCTAGGAGGCGGAAATGGGGCTCCTCTGGATGTGGGCGGGACTCTCGTGATTCCTCCCGAGTGGAGACGGGTATGTCGGGGAACTTCTTGAGTTGCAGCAAGGGTGTGAAGAACCCTTTGTAAGTTCCATAGGTTAGATGTGATTGGCCTCAAGACGCCTCAGCGGAAATGGGCCTCATCTCGCCTGGAGGGGAGAACCTCCTGGATTTCTTGGGTTGCGGCAGGTGCTCTCGACTTCCCGACTGGGACCTCAGAGACCCGCTCTGCTGGCCTCAGGAAAGGACAGTCCCCATGCGAGTTGTTCGGGGGCCTCTCGGGATTCCTCTCCCTTGATGCCGGGGCCTAAGACCTCGTGTGGAGTCGGTCCGGAGCCTGAGGATTACTCTCCAGTGCTGACATGGAACTTGGGGTACTTCTGGAGTCTCCCCAGCGGAGTCAGTCCTCGTCTCTAGTGGGGCATGCACGTGCGCTTTCCTCCCGAGCTGTAGCAGCAGTGTCGCGCTTCCCTTCCCATGGATCAAGGGATCTGTGGCTTTCCATTCCGTCTTTCCCAGGAGGCTTTCCCACAGGGCTGTCCCACGTGCCACCGTGGTGTGAGTCGATCCTCGGCTTGAAAGTCGAGGCAGTGCAGGGAAAACAGGTTTCCCTGGAATGGACTGAGACATCTGGGGGACTCTGGGAATGGTGGCACGACCCTGGAGTTCCTCTCGCCTTTCCTTTGGAGAGAGCCTCCTCTTGAGATGCGACGGAAACGCGGGGAATTCTTTCCCGACCACGCAGGGAAAGGATCCCTCCTCTTGAGCTAGGAGGCAGAAAAGGTTCTCCTCTGGATGTGGGCGGGACTCTCGTGCTTCCTCTCGAGTGGAGACGGGTAAGTCGGGGAACTTCTTGAGTTGCAGCAAGGGTGTGAAGGACCCTTTGGAAGTTCCAGAGGTTAGGTGTGATTAGCCTCGAGACGCCTCAGCGGAAATGGGCCTCACTCGCCTGGAGGGGAGAACCTCCTGGATTTTCTCGAGTTGCGGCAGGTGCTCTCGACTTAAGACGGGGTCCTCAGGGACCCGCTCTGGTGGCCTCAGGAAAGGCCAGTCCCCATGCGAGTTGCTCGGGGGCCTCTCGGGATTCCTCTCCCATCGATGCCGGGGCCTAAGACCTTGTGTGGAGTGTGTTCCAGAACCTGAGGATTCCTCTCCAGTGCTGACATGGATCTTGGGGTACTTCTGGAGTCTCCCAGGGGAGTCAGTCCTCGTCTCGAGTGGGGCATGCACGTGCGATTTCCTCCGAGCTGTAGCAGCAGTGTCACGCTTCCCTTAGCATTGATCAAGGGATCTGTGGCTTTCCCTCGAGGCTTTCCCACGAGGCTTTCCCACAGGGCTGTCCAC
>NW_017201220.1:0-6755 GCF_001704415.2 Capra hircus | reverse complement strand
CACCAGAGCGGGTCCCTGAGGTCCCCGTCGTAAGTCGAGAGCACCTGCCGCAACTCGAGAAAATACAGGAGGTTCTCCCCTCCAGCGAGATGAGGCCCGTTTACGCCAGAGGCGTCTCGGGCTAATCACACCTAACCTCTGGAACTTCCAAAGGGTCCTTCACACCTTGCTGCACTCAAGAAGTTCCCGGACACACTCCGTCTCCACTCGAGACGAAGCACGTAGTCCCGCCTACATCCAGAGGAGCCCCGTTTCCGCCTCCTAGCTCGAGAGGGGCGATCCTTTCCCCCCGTTTCCGCCTCCTAGCTCGAGAGGGGCGATCCTTTCGCCTGCGTGCTCGGAAAGAATTCCGGCATTCCGTCGCATCTCAAGAGCAGGCGCTCTCCACAGGAAAAGAGAGAGGAACTCTAGGGTCATGCCATCATTCCCAGAGTCCCCAGATGTCTCAGTCCATTACAGTGAAACCTGTTTTCCCTGGACTGCGTCGACTTTCAAGACGAGGATCGACTCACACCACGGTGGCACGTGGGACAGCCCTGTGGGAAAGCCTCGTGAGAAAGCCTCGTGGGAAAGCCTCGTGGGAAAGACTCGTGGGAAAGCCCAAGAGGGAAACCCACAGATCCCTTCATACACGCCGAAGGGAAGCGCGACAGTGCTGCTACAGCTCGGGAGGAAAGCGAACGTGCATGCCCGCACACGAGACGAGGACTGACTCCCATGGGGAGACTCCAGAAGTACCCCAAGATCCATGTCAGCACTGTAGATGAAACCTCAGGTTCCGGCACCCAGGTCCAACAAGATCTTAGGCCCCGGCATCCAAGGGAGAGGAATCCCGAGAGGCCCCGAGCAACTCGCCTGGGGACTGGCCTTTCCTGAGGCTACCAGAGCGGGTCCCTGAGGTCCCCTTCGTAAGTTGAGAGCACCTGCCGCAACTCGAGGAAATCCAGGAGGTTCTCCCATCCAGGCGAGATGAGGCCCATTTTCGCTGAGGCGTCTCGAGGCTAATCACACCTAACCTCTGGAACTTCCAAAGGGTCCTTCACACCCTTGCTGCAACTCAAGAAGTTCCCCGACATAACCGTCTGCACTCGAGAGGAAGCACGAGAGTCCCGCCCACATCCAGAGGAGCCCCGTTTCCGCCTCCTAGCTCGAGAGGAGGGATCCTTGCCCTGCGTGGTCGGGAAAGAATTCCCGGCATTTCCGTCGCATCTCAAGAGGAGGCGCTCTCCACAGGAAAGGCGAGAGGAACTCCAGGGTCGTGCCACCATTCCAGAGTCCCCCAGATGTCTCAGTCCATTCCTGGGAAACCTGTTTTCCCAGCACTGCGTCGACTTTCAAGCCGAGGATCGACTCACACCACGTTGGCACGTGGGACAGCCCTGTGGGAAAGCCTCGTGGGAAAGCCTCGTGGGAAAGCCTCGAGGGAAAGCCCCTGATCCCTTGCTGCACGCGAAGGGAAACGTGACACTGCTGCTACAGATCGGGAGGAAAGCGCACGTGCATGCCCCCACTCGAGACTAGGACTGACTCCCCTGGGGAGACTCCAGAAATACCCCAAGACCATGTCAGCACTGGAGAGGAATCCTCAGGTTCCGGCACGGACTCCACACAAGGTCTTAGGCCCCGGCATCGTCTGGAGAGGAATCCCGAAAGGCCCCAGAGCAACTCGCATGGGGACTGGCCTTTCCTGAGGCCACCAGAGCGGGTCCCTGAGGTCCCCATCTTAAGTCGAGAGCACCTGTCGCAACTCGAGAAAATCCAGGAGGTTCTCCCATCCAGGCGTGATGAGGCCCATTTCTGCTGAGGAGTCTGGAGACTAATCAAACCTAACCTCTGGAACTTCCAAAGGGTCCTTCACACCCTTGCTGCAACTCAAGAAATTCCCAGACATACCCATCTCCGCTCGAGAGGAAGCACGAGAGTCCAGCCCACATCCAGAGGGAGCCCCGTTTCCGCCTCCTAGCTCGAGAGGAGGGATCCTTTCCCTGCGTTGTCGGGAAAGAATTCCCGGCTTTCCCGTCGCATCTAAAGAGGAGGTGCTCCCACAGGAAAGGCGTGAGGAACTCCAGGGTCGTGCCACATTCCCAGAGTCCCCCAGATGTCTCAGTCCATTCCAGGGCAAACCTGTTTTCCCTGCACTGCCTCGACTTTCAAGCCGAGGATCGACTCACCACCACGGTGGGCACGTGGGACATCCCTGTGGGAGAGCCTCGTGGGAAAGCCTCGTGGGAAAGCCTCAAGGGAAAGCCCCTGATCCCTTGATCCACGGGAAGGGAAGAGTGACACAGCTGCTACAGCTCGGAAGGAAAGCGCACGAGCATGCCCCCACTCGAGACGAGGACTGACTCCACTGAGGAGACTCCAGAAGTACCCCAAGATCCATGTCAGCACTGGATTGGAATGCTCAGTTTCTGGCATCCACTCCACACAAGGTCTTAGGCCCCGGCATCGACGGGAGAGGAATCCCGAAAGGCCCCCGAGCAAGTCGCAAGGGGACTGGCCTTTCCTGAGGCCAACAGAGCGGGTCCCTGAGGTCCCCGTCGTAAGTCGAGAGCACCTGCCGCAACTCGAGAAAATCCAGGAGGTTCTCCCCTCCAGGCGAGATGAGGCCCATTTACGCTGAGGCGTCTCGAGGCTAATCACACTTAACCTCTGGAACTTCCAAAGGGTCCTTCACACCCTTGCTGCAACTCAAGAAGTTCCCCGACATACCCGTCTCCACTCGAGAGGAAGCACGAGAGTCCCGCCCACATCCAGAGGAGGCCCCGTTTCCGCCTCCTAGCTCGAGAGGAGGAATCCTTACCCTGCGTGGTCGGGAAAGAATTCCCGGCATTCCCGTCGCATCTCAAGAGGAGGCCCTCCCACAGGAAAGGCGAGAGGAACTCCAGGGTCCGTGCCACATTCCCAGAGTTCCCCAGATGTCTCAGTCCATTCCAGGGAAACCTGTTTTCCCTGCACTGCCTCGACTTTCAAGCTGAGGATCGACTCACACAACGGTGGCACGTGGGACAGCCCTGTGGGAAAGCCTCGTGGGAAAGCCTCGTGGGAAAGCCTCGAGAGAAAGCCCCTGATCCCTTGATCCACGGGAAGGGAAGAGTGACACAGCTGCTTCAGCTCGGAAGGAAAGCGCACGTGCATGCCCCCACTCGAGACGAGGACTGACTCCCCTGCCGGAGACTCCAGAAGCACCCCAAGATCCATGTCAGCACTGGAGAGGAATCGTCAGATTTCGGCATCGACTCCACACAAGGTCTTAGGCCCCGGCATCGACGGGATAGGTATCCCGAGAGGCCCCCGGAGCAACTCACATGGGGACTGGCCTTTTCTGAGGCCAACAGAGCGGGTCCCTGAGGTCACCCGTCGTAAGTCGAGAGCACCTGCTGCAACCCAAGAAAATCCAGGAGGTTTTCCCCTTCAGGCGAGATGAGGCCCATTTCCGCTGAGGCATCTCGAGGCTAATCACACCTAACCTCTGGAACTTCCAACGGGTCCTTCACACCCTTGTTGCAACTCAAGAAGTTCCCCGACATACCCGTCTCCACTCGAGAGGAAGCACGAGAGTCCCGCCCACATCCAGAGGAGCCCCGTTTCCGCCTCCTAGCTCGAGAGGAGCGATCGTTTCCCTGCGTGGTCGGGAAAGAATTCCCAGCGTTCCCATCGCATCTCAAGAGGAGGTGCTCTCCACAGGAAAAGGTGAGGAGGAAATCCAGGGTCGTGCCACCCATTCCCAGAGTCCCCCAGATGTCTCAGTCCATTTCAGGGAAACCTGTTTTCCCTGCACTGCCTCGACTTTCAAGCCGAGGATCGACTCACACCACGGTGGCACGTGGGACAGCCCTGTGGGAAAGCCTCGTGGGAAAGCCTCGAGGGAAAGCCACAGATCCCTTGATCCACGCGAAGGGAAGCGTGATACTGCTGCTACAGCTCGGGAGAAAGCGCACGTGCATACCTCCGCTCGAGAAGAGGACTGACTCTCCTGGGGAGACTCCAGAAGTACCCAAAATACATGTCAGCACTGGAGGGGAAACCTCAGGTTTCGGCCCGTTACCACATAAGGTCTTAGGCCCCGGCATCGACGGGAAAGGAATCCGAGAGGCCGTCTAGCAACTCGCATGTGGACTGGCCTTTCCTGTTGCCACCAGAGCGGGTCCATGAGGTCCCTGTCGTAAGTCTAGAGCACCTGCCTCAACTCGAGAAAGTCCAGGTGGTTCTCCCTCCAGCGAGATGAGACCCATTCCGCTGAGCCCTCTGGAGGCTAATCACACCTAACCTCTGGAACTTACAAAGGGTCCGTCACAACCTTGCTGCAACTCAAGAAGTTCCCGACATACCCGTCTCCACTTGAGAGGAAGCAGGAGAGTAAGCACGAGAGTCCCGCCCACATCCAGAGGAGCCCGTTTTCGCCTCCTAGCTCGAGAGGAGGGATCCTTTCCCTGCGTGGTCGGGAAAGAATTCCCGGCGTTTCTTCGCATCTCAAGAGGTGGCGCTCTCCACAGGAAAGGCAAGAGGTACTCCAGGGTCGTGCCACCATTCCCAGAGTCCCCAGATGTCTCAGTCCATTCCAGGGAAACCTGTTTTCCCTGCACTGCCTCGACTTTCAAGCCGAGGATCGACTCACACCACGGTGGCACGTGGGACATCCCTGTGGGAGAGCCTCGTGGGAAAGCGTCGTGGGAAAGCCTCAAGGGAAAGCCCCTGATCCCTTGATCCACGGAAGGGAAGAGTGACACAGCTGCTACAGCTCGGAAGGAAAGCGCACGAGCATGCCCCCACTCGAGACGAGGACTGACTCCACTGAGGAGACTCCAGAAGTACCCAAGATCCATGTCAGCACTGGAGAGGAATGCTCAGGTTCCGGCATCCACTCCACACAAGGTCTTAGGCCCTGCATCGACGGGAGAGGAATCCCGAAAGGCCCTGAGCAAGTCGCAAGGGACTGGCCTTTCCTGAGGCCAACAGAGCGGGTCCCTGAGGTCCCCGTCGTAAGTCGAGAGCACTGCCGCAACTCGAGAAAATCCAGGAGGTTCTCCCTCCAGGCGAGATGAGGCCATTTACGCTGAGCGTCTCGAGGCTAATCACACTTAACCTCTGGAACTTCCAAAGGGTCCTTCACACCCTTGCTGCAACTCAAGAAGTTCCCCGACATACCCGTCTCCACTCGAGAGGAAGCACGAGAGTCCCGCCCACATCCAGAGGAGCCCGTTTCCGCCTCCTAGCTCGAGAGGAGGAATCCTTACCCTGCGTGGTCGGGAAAGAATTCCCGGCATTCCGTCGCATCTCAAGAGGAGGCGCTCCCACAGGAAAGGCGAGAGGAACTCCAGGGTCGTGCCACATTCCCAGAGTTCCCCAGATGTCTCAGTCCATTCCAGGGAAACCTGTTTTCCCTGCACTGCCTCGACTTTCAAGCTGAGGATCGACTCACACAACGGTGGCACGTGGGACAGCCCTGTGGGAAAGCCTCGTGGGAAAGCCTCGTGGGAAAGCCTCGAGGGAAAGCCCCTGATCCCTTGATCCACGGGAAGGGAAGAGTGACACAGCTGCTACAGCTCGGAAGGAAAGCGCACGTGCATGCCCCACTCGAGACGAGGACTGACTTCCCTGGGGTGACTCCAGACGTACCCCAAGATCCATGTCAGCACTGGTGAGGAATCCTCAGGTCCGGCACCAACTCCACACAAGGTCTTAGCCCCGGCATCGACGGAGAGGAATCTCGAGAGACCCCCGAGCAACTCGCTTGGGGACTGGCCTTTACTGAGGCACCAGAGCGGGTCGGTGTGGTCCCCGTCGTAAGTCGAGAGCACCTGCCGCAACTCGAGAACATCCAGGAGGTTCTCCCCTTCAGGCGAGATGAGGCCAATTTCCGCTGAGGCGTCTGGAGGCTAATCACACCTAAACTCTGGAACTTCCATAGGGTCCTTCACACCCTTGCTGCAACTCAAGAATTCCCGACATACCCGTCTCCACTCGAGAGGAAGCACGAGAGTTCCGCCCACATCCAGAGGAGCCCCGTTTCCGCCTCCAAGCTCGAGAGGAGGGATCCTTTCCCTGCGTGTTCGGGAAAGAATTCCCGGCGTTCCCGTCCCATCTCAAGTGGAGGTGCTCTCCACAGGAAAGGCGAGAGGAACTCCAGGGTCGTGCCACATTCCCAGAGTCCCCCAGATGTCTCAGTCCATTCCAGGGAAACCTGTTTTCCCTGCACTGCCTCGACTTTCAAGCCAAGGATCGACTCACACCACGGTGGCACGTGGGACAGCCCTGTGGGAAAGCCTCGTGGGAAAGCCTGGTGGGAAAAGCGTCGTTGAAAGAGTCGTGGGAAAGCGTCGTGGGAAAGCCTCGAGGGAAAGCCACATATCCCTTGATCCTCGCGAAGGGAAGCTCACACTGCTGCTACAGTTCGGAGGAACGTGCACGTGCATGCCCCCACTCGAGACGAGGACTGACTCCCCTGGGGAGACTCCAGAAGTACCCCAAGGTACATGTCAGCAATGGAGAGGAATCCTCACGTTTTGGCACAGACTCCACACAAGATCTTAGGTCCCGGCATCGACGGAGAGGAATCCCGATAGGCCCATAGCAACTCGCATGGGGACTGGCCTTTCGTGAGGCCGCAAGAGCGGGTCCTGATGTCCCCGTCGTAAGTCGAGAGCACCTGCTGCAACTCGAGAAAATCCAGGAGGTTCTCCTCTCCTGGCGAGATGAGGCCATTTCCGCTGCTGAGGCGTCTCGAGGCTAATCACACCTAAACTCTGGACCTT
>NW_017201219.1:0-6755 GCF_001704415.2 Capra hircus | reverse complement strand
TGGTGGCACGTGGATAGCGCTGTGGTAAAGCCTCGTGGGAAAGCCTGGTGGGAAAGCCTCTAGGAAAGCCTGAGGGAAAGCCACTGTTCCCTTGATTCACGCGAAGGGAAAGCATGACACTGCTGGCTACAGCTCGGGAGGTAAGCGCTCGTTGCATGCCCCCCACTCGAGACGAGGACTGACTCCCTGGGGAGACTCCAGAAGTACCCCAATATCCAAGTCAGCACTGGAGAGGAATCCTCAGGTTCCGGCAGCCCGACTCCAAACAAGGTCTTAGGCCGCGGCATCGACGGGTAGTGGAATCCCGAGATGCCCCGAGCAACTCGCATGGGGACTGGCCTTTCCTGACGGCCACCAGAGATGGTCCCTGAGGTCTCCGTCGTAAGTCGAGAGCACCTGCCGTAACTCGAGAAAATCCAGGAGGTTCTCCCCTCCAGGCGAGATGAGGCCCATTTCCGCTGAGGCGTCTCGAGGCTAATCACACCTAACCTCTGGAACTTCCAAAGGGTCCTTCACACCCTTGCTGCAACTCAAGAAGTTCCCCGACATACCCGTCTCCACTCGAGAGGAAGCACAAGAGTCCCGCCCACATCCAGAGGAGCCCCCGTTTCTGCCTCCTGGCTCGAGAGGAGGGATCCTTTCCCTGCGTGTTCGGGAAAGAATTCCCGGCATTTCCGTCGCATCTCAAGAGGAGGCGCTCTCCACAGGAAAGGCGAGAGGAACTTCAGGGTCGTGCCACCATTCCCAGAGTCACCCAAATGTCTCAGTCCATTCCAGGGAAACATGTTTTCCCTGCACTGCGTCGACTTTCAAGCCGAGGATCGACTCACACCACGGTGGCACGTTGGACAGCCCTGTGGGAAAGCCTCATAGGAAAGCCTCGTGGGAAAGCCTCGTGGGAAAGCCACAGATCCCTTGATCCACGCAAAGGGAAGTGTGACACTGCTGCTACAGCTCGGGAGGAAAGCGCACGTGAATGCCCCCACTCGAGACGAGGACTGACTCCCCTGGGGAGACTCCAGAAGTACCCCAAGATCCACGTCAGCACTGGAGAGGAATCCTCAGGTTCTGGCACTGACTCCACACAAGATCTAGGCCCAAACATCGACGGGAGAGGAATCCCGAGAGACCCCAGAGCAAATCGCATGGGGACTGGCCTTTACTGACGCCACCGGAGCGGGTCCCTGAGGTCCACGTTCTAAGTTGAGAGGACCTGCCGCAACTCGAGAAAATTCAGGAGGTTCTCCCCTCCAGGCGAGGTGAGGCCCATTTCCGCAGAGGCGTCTCGAGGCTAATCACACCTAACCTCGGAACTTCCAAAGGGTCCTTCACACCCTTACTGCAACTCAAGAAGTTCCCCGACATACCCGTCTCCACTCGAGAGGAAGCACGAAAGTTCCGCCCACATCCAGAGGAGCCCCGTTTCCGCCTCCTAGCTCGAGAGGAGGGATCCTTCCCCTGCGTGTTCGGGAAAGAATTCCCGGTGTTCCCGTCGCATCTGAAGAGGAGGAGCTCTCCACAGGAAAGCCGAGAGGAACTCCAGGGTCGTGCCACCATTCCCAGAGTCCCCCAGATGTCTCACTCCATTCCAGGGAAACCTGTTTTCCCTGCACTGCGTCGACTTTCAAGCCGAGGATCGACTCACACCACGGTGGCACGTGGGACAGCCCTGTGGGAAAGACTCGTGGGAAAACCTCGTGGGAAAGCCACGAGGGAAAGCCACAGATCCGTTGATCCACGCGAAGGGAAGCGCCACACTGCTGCTGCAGCTCGGGAGGAAAGCGCTCGTGCATGCCCCGACTCGAGACGAGGATTGACTCCCCTGGAGAGCCTCCAGATGTAACCCAAGATCCATGTCTGCACTGAAGAGGAAACCTCAGGTTCCAGCACCGACTCCACCCAAGGTCTTAGGCCCCAGCATCGACTGGAGAGGAATCCTGAGAGGCGCCCAAGCAACTCGCATGGGTACTGGCCTTTCCTGAGGCCACCAGAGCGGGTCCCTGAGGTTCCCGACGTAAGTCGAGAGCACCTGCCGCAACTCGAGAAAATCCAGGTGGTTCTCCCCTAAAGGCGAGTTGAGGCCCATTTCTGCAGAGGTGTCTCGAGGCTAATCACACCTAACCTCTGGAACTTCCAAATGGTCCTTCAAAACCATGCTGCAACTCAAGAAGATCCCCGACATACCCGTCTCCACTCGAGAGGAAGCACGAGAGTCCCGCCCACATCCAGAGGAGCCCCGTTTCCACCTCCTAGCTCGAGAGGAGGGATCCTTTCCCTGCGTGCTCGGGAAAGAATTCCCGGCGTTCCCGTCGCATCTCAAGAGGAGGCGCATTCCACAGGAAAGGCGAGAGGAACTCCAGGGTCGTGCCACCATTCCCAGAGTCCCCCAGATATCTCAGTCCATTCCAGGGAATCCTGTTTTTCCTGTACTGCCTCAACTTTCAAGCCGAGGATCGACTCACACCACGGTGGCACGTGGGACAGCCCTGTGGGAAAGCCTCGTGGGAAAACCTCGTTGGAAAGCCTCGAGGGAAAGCCCCTGATCCCTTGATCCACGCAAAGAGAAGCGTGACACTGCTGCTTCAGCTCGGGAGGAAAGCGCACGTGCATTCCCCCACTCGAGACGACGACTGACTCCCCTCGGGAGACTCCAGAAGTACCCCAAGATCCATGTCAGCACTGGAGAGGAATGCTCAGGTTCCGGCACCTACTCCACACAAGATCTTAGCCCCGGCATAGACGGGAGAGGAATCCTGAGAGGCCCCCGAGCAATTCGCAAGGGGACTGGCCTTTCCTGAGGCCACCAGAGCGGGTCCCTGAGGTCCCCGTCGTAAGTCGAGAGCACCTGCCGCAACTCGAGAAAATCCAGGAGGTTCTCCCCTCCAGGCGAGATGAGGCCCATTTCCGCTTAGGCGTCTCCAGGCTAATCACATCTAACATCTGGAACTTCCAAAGGGTCCTTCACACCCTTGCTGCAGCTCAAGAAGTTCCCCGACATACCCATCTCCACTCGAGAGGAAGCACGAGAGTCCCGCCCACATCCAGAGGAGCCCCGTTTCAGCCTCCTAGCTCGAGAGGAGGGATCCTTTCCCTGCGTGCTCGGGAAAGAATTCCCGGCGTTCCCGTCGCATCTCAAGAGGAGGCGCTCTCAACCGGAAAGGCGAGAGGAACTCCTGGGTCGTGCCACCATTCCCAGATCCCGCAGATGTCTAGTCCATTCCAGGGAAACCTGTTTCCCCTGCACTGCCTCGACTTTCAAGCCGAGGATCGACTCACACCACGGTGGCACGTGGGACAGCCCTGTGGGAAAGACTCGTGGGAAAACCTCGTGGGAAAGCCACGAGGGAAAGCCACAGATCCGTTGATCCACGCGAAGGGAAGCGCCACACTGCTGCTGCAGCTCGGGAGGAAAGCGCTCGTGCATGCCCCGACTCGAGACGAGGATTGACTCCCCTGGAGAGCCTCCAGAAGTAACCCAAGATCCATGTCTGCACTGAAGAGGAAACCTCAGGTTCCAGCACCGACTCCACCCAAGGTCTTAGGCCCCAGCATCGACTGGAGAGGAATCCCGAGAGGCGCCCAAGCAACTTGCATGGGTACTGGCCTTTCCTGAGGCCACCAGAGCGGGTCCCTGAGGTTCCCGACGTAAGTCGAGAGCACCTGCCGCAACTCGAGAAAATCCAGGTGGTTCTCCCCTAAAGGCGAGTTGAGGCCCATTTCCGCAGAGGTGTCTCGAGGCTAATCACACCTAACCTCTGGAACTTCCAAATGGTCCTTCAAAACCATGCTACAACTCAAGAAGATCCCCGACATACCCGTCTCCACTCGAGAGGAAGCACGAGAGTCCCGCCCACATCCAGAGGAGCCCCGTTTCCGCCTCCTAGCTCGAGAGGAGGGATCCTTTCCCTGCGTGGTCGGAAAAGAATTCCCGGCGTTCCCGTCGCATCTCAAGAGGAGGCACATTCCACAGGAAAGGCGAGAGGAACTCCAGGGTCGTGCCACCATTCCCAGAGTCCCCCAGATGTCTCAGTCCATTCCAGGGAATCCTGTTTTTCCTGTACTGCCTCGACTTTCAAGCCGAGGATCGACTCACACCACGGTGGCACGTGGGACAGCCCTGTGGGAAAGCCTCGTGGGAAAACCTCGTTGGAAAGCCTCGAGGGAAAGCCCCTGATCCCTTGATCCACGCAAAGAGAAGCGTGACACTGCTGCTTCAGCTCGGGAGGAAAGCGCACGTGCATTCCCCCACTCGAGACGACGACTGACTCCCCTCGGGAGACTCCAGAAGTACCCCAAGATCCATGTCAGCACTGGAGAGGAATGCTCAGGTTCCGGCACCTACTCCACACAAGATCTTAGCCCCGGCATAGACGGGACAGGAATCCTGAGAGGCCCCCGAGCAATTCGCAAGGGGAAAGGCCTTTCCTGAGGCCACCAGAGCGGGTCCCTGAGGTCCCCGTCGTAAGTCGAGAGCACCTGTCGTAACTCGAGAAAATCCAGGAGGTTCTCCCCTCCAGGCGAGATGAGGCCCATTTCCGCTTAGGCGTCTCCAGGCTAATCACATCTAACATCTGGAACTTCCAAAGGGTCCTTCACACCCTTGCTGCAACTCAAGAAGTTCCCCGACATACCCGTCTCCACTCGAGAGGAAGCACGAGAGTCCCGCCCACATCCAGAGGAGCCCCGTTTCAGCCTCCTAGCTCGAGAGGAGGGATCCTTTCCCTGCGTGCTCGGGAAAGAATTCCCGGCGTTCCCGTCGCATCTCAAGAGGAGGCCGCTCTCAACAGGAAAGGCGAGAGGAACTCCTGGGTCGTGCCACCATTCCCAGATCCCGCAGATGTCTAGTCCATTCCAGGGAAACCTGTTTCCCCTGCACTGCCTCGACTTTCAAGCCGAGGATCGACTCACACCACGGTGGCACGTGGGACAGCCCTGTGGGAAAGCCTCGTGGGAAAGCCTCGTTGGAAAGCCTCGAGGGAAACCCCTGATCCCTTGATCCACGCAAAGGGAAGCGTGACACTGCTGCTTCAGCTCGGGAGGAAAGCGCACGTGCATTCCCCCACTCGAGACGACGGCTGACTCCCGTGGGGAGACTCCAGAAGTACCCCAAGATCCATGTCAGCACTGGAGAGGAATGCTCAGGTTCTGGCACCTACTCCACACAAGATCTTTGCCCCGGCATCGACGGGAGAGGAATCCCGAGAGGCCCGAGAGCAACTCGCATGGGGACTGGCCTTTCTGAGGCCACCAGAGCGGGTCCCTGAGGTCCCCGTCGTAAGTCGAGAGCACCTGCCGCAACTCGAGAAAATCCAGGAGGTTCTCCCCTCCAGGCGAGATGAGGCCCATTTCCGGCTGAGGCGTCTCGAGGCCTAATCACACCTAACCTCTGGAACTTCCAAAGGGTCCTTCACACCCTTGCTGCAACTCAAGAAGTTCCCCGACATACCCGTCTCCACTCGCAGAGGAAGCACGAGTGTCCCACCCACATCCAGAGGAGCCCTGTTTCCGCCTCATAGCTCGAGAGCATTGATCCTTTCCCTGCATGGTCGGAAAAGAATTCACGGCGTTTCCAACGCATCTTAAGTGGAGGCGCTCTCCACAGGAAAAGGGCAGAGGAACTCCCCGGGTTGTGCCACATTCCCAGAGTCCCCCAGATGTGTCAGTCCATTCCAGGGAAACCTGTTTTCCCTGCACTGCCTCGACATTCAAGCCGAGGATCGACTCACACCTCGGTGGCACGTGGGACAGCCCTGTGGGAAGGCCTCGTGGGAAAGCCTCGAGGGAAAGCCACAGATCCCTTGATCCACACGAGAGGAAGCGTGACACTGCTGTTACAGCTCGGGAGGTAAGCGCACGTGCATACCCGCACTCGAGACGACGAGTGACTCCCCTGGGAGACTCCAGAAGTACCCCAGGATCCATGTCAGCACTGGAGAGGAATCCTCAGGTTCCGGCACCGACTCCAAACAAGGTCTTAGGGCCTGGCATCGAAGGGAGAGGAATCCTGAGAGGCCCCCGAGCAACTTGCATGGGGACTGGCCTTTCCTGAGGCCACCAGAGCGGGTCCCTGAGGTCCCCGTCGTTAGTCGAGAGCACCTGCCACAACTCGAGAAAATCCAGGAGGTTCTCCCTTCCAGGCGAGATAAGGACCATTTCCCGCTGAGGTGTCTCGAAGGCTAATCACACCTAACCTCTGGAACTTACAAAGGGTCCTTCACACCCTTGCTGCAACTCAAGAAGATCCCCAACATACCCGTCTCCACTCGAGAGGAAGCACGATTGAGTCCCGGCCCAAATTCAGAGGAGCCCCCGTTTCCGCCTCGCTAGCTCGACAGGAGGGATCCTTTCCATCAGTGATCTATCGGAAAGAGTTCCAGTGTTTCCGTGCATCTCAAGAGGAGGCGATCTCCACAGGAAAGGCGAGAGGAACTCCAGGGACGTGCCACCATTCCTAAGTCCCCCAGATGTCCCAGTCCATTCCAGGGAAACCTGTTTTCCCTGCACTGCCTCTACTTTCAAGCCGAGGATCGACTCACACCACTGGTGGCACGTGGGACAGCCCTGTGGGAAAGCTCGTGGGAAAGCCTCGAGAGAAAGCCTCGTGGGAAAGCCCGAGGAAGCCACAGTTGCTTTGATTCACGCGAACGGAAGTGTGACACTGCTGCTACATCTCGGAAGGAAAGCGCACGTGCATGCCCCCCCACTCGATACGAGGACTGACTACCCTGGAGAGACTCCAGAAGTACCCAAGATCC
>NW_017201218.1:0-6757 GCF_001704415.2 Capra hircus | reverse complement strand
AAACAAGCAGTAGACCTAGTATTAGCAATATTAGATCCTCGAGTTAAGTACCTTCTTTGTTATATCCCACTGCACCTTTGTTCTATAGAGATGTAACTTTTAATGCTTTAAGGAGATGCAGATTAAAAAAAAACACTTCAGGGGAAACAAATTAACATTCATTAAGGAAGAGAGCCTAAAAAGTGTTAACAAGCCTCTTGGCCAGAGATAATGTAAATCACCTGAGACCTTTTGTATAAAAAATGATGTATAGAAAGAGTCTGGGCTGCGAACGCTACATAATTCTGTGTTACCCATTGATCTCCATGTTTTATCAAAAGTATAAAAGGCCTTCTGAACAATAAAGGATTGGACCAGTTTCTCGAACTAGTCTCTCGGCCTAGTTTCTTGGACTCTGGCTCCCCCATGTCTCTCTCTCCTCTTCTTCTTCTCTCCCTTCCCTCTCTCTGCTCTTTACTTTAACTTCAGGCTGAATCTCCATCTGGGGCGCGGAGGCTCGCCAGGTCTACTTACTTGCCCCGGCTGTTAAGACCTGCACGAAAGGGAGCTTAAGGCGAGGCACCCTTAGATATTCAAGCGGGCGCCGGTGGCCAAACGTAGATGGTGCAAATTCCTTGTCTGAATTTTAATGGCCTTCCGTAAAACAAGCTATTCAGCCCTCTTCCTCCACTTAATCTTCTTATTACACTATAGTTTCTTAATCTAATCTTACATTAATAAACAAACAAGTCTTTCCACGCCAACGCCGTCCACCCTTCGAATTCCCTGGATCCACCGGGGCTGACCCTGGCAAGCGCCTCTTGAGATGCGAGGGAACGCGGGGAATTCTTTCCCCACCACGCAGGAAAGGATCCCTCCTCTCGAGCTAGGAGGCGGAAACGGGGCTCCTCTGGATGTGGGCGGGACTCTCGTGCTTCCTCTCGAGTGGAGACGGGTATGTCGGAGAACTTCTTGAGTTGCAGCAAGGGTGTGAAGGACCCTTTGGAAGTTCCAGATGTTAGTGTGATTAGCCTCGAGACGCCTCAGCGGAAATGGGCCTCATCTCGCCTGGAGGGGAGAACCTCCTGGATTTTCTCGAGTTGCGGCAGGTGCTCTCGACTTACGACGGGGACCTCAGGGACCCGCTCTGGTGGCCTCAGGAAAGGCCAGTCCCCATGCGAGTTGCTCGGGGGCCTCTCGGGATTCCTCTCCCGTCGATGCCGGGGCCTAAGACCTTGTGTGGAGTCGGTGCCGGAACCTGAGGATTCCTCTCCAGTGCTGACATGGATCTTGGGGTACTTCTGGTCTCCCAGGGGAGTCAGTCCTCGTCTCGAGGGGGCATGCACGTGCGCTTTCCCCGAGCTGTAGCAGCAGTGTCACGCTTCCCTTCGCGTGGATCAAGGGATCTGTGGCTTTCCCTCGAGGCTTTCCCACAGGGCTGTCCCACGTGCCACCGTGGTGTGAGTCGATCCTCGGCTTGAAAGTCGAGGCAGTGCAGGGAAAACAGGTTTCCCTGGAATGGACTGAGACATCTGGGGGACTCTGGGAATGGTGGCACGACCCTGGAGTTCCTCTCGCCTTTCCTGTGGAGAGCGCCTCCTCTTGAGATGCGACGGAACCGGGAATTCTTTCCCGACCACGCAGGGAAAGGATCCCTCCTCTCGAGCTAGGAGGCGGAAACGGGGCTCCTCTGGATGTGGGCGGGACTCTCGTGCTTCCTCTCGAGTGGAGACGGGTATGTCGGGGAACTTCTTGAGTTGCAGCAAGGGTGTGAAGGACCCTTTGGAAGTTCCAGAGGTTAGGTGTGATTAGCCTCGAGACGCCTCAGCGGAAATGGGCCTCATCTCGCCTGGAGGGGAGAACCTCCTGGATTTTCTCGAGTTGCGGCAGGTGCTCTCGACTTACGACGGGGACCTCAGGGACCCGCTCTGGTGGCCTCAGGAAAGGCCAGTCCCCATGCGAGTTGCTCGGGGCCTCTCGGGATTCCTCTCCCGTCGATGCCGGGCCTAAGACCTTGTGTGGAGTCGGTGCCGGAACCTGAGGATTCCTCTCCAGTGCTGACATGGATCTTGGGGTACTTCTGGAGTCTCCCCAGGGAGTCAGTCCTCGTCTCGAGTGGGGGCATGCACGTGCGCTTTCCTCCCGAGCTGTAGCAGCAGTGTCACGCTTCCCTTCGCGTGGATCAAGGGATCTGTGGCTTTCCCTCGAGGCTTTCCCACGAGGCTTTCCCACAGGCTGTCCACGTGCCACCGTGGTGTGAGTCGATCCTCGGCTTGAAAGTCGAGGCAGTGCAGGGAAAACAGGTTTCCCTGGAATGGACTGAGACATCTGGGGACTCTGGGAATGGTGGCACGACCCTGGAGTTCCTCTCGCCTTTCCTGTGGAGAGCGCCTCCTCTTGAGATGCGACGGGAACGCCCGGAATTCTTTCCCGACCACGCAGGGAAAGGATCCCTCCTCTCGAGCTAGGAGGCGGAAACGGGGCTCCTCTGGATGTGGGCGGGACTCTCGTGCTTCCTCTCGAGTGGAGACGGGTATGTCGGGGAACTTCTTGAGTTGCAGCAAGGGTGTGAAGGACCCTTTGGAAGTTCCAGAGGTTAGGTGTGATTAGCCTCGAGACGCCTCAGCGGAAATGGGCCTCATCTCGCCTGGAGGGGAGAACCTCCTGGATTTTCTCGAGTTGCGGCAGGTGCTCTCGACTTACGACGGGGACCTCAGGGACCCGCTCTGTGGCCTCAGGAAAGGCCAGTCCCCATGCGAGTTGCTCGGGGGCCTCTCGGGATTCCTCTCCCGTCGATGCCGGGCCTAAGACCTTGTGTGGAGTCGGTGCCGGAACCTGAGGATTCCTCTCCAGTGCTGACATGGATCTTGGGGTACTTCTGGAGTCTCCCCAGGGGAGTCAGTCCTCGTCTCGAGTGGGGGCATGCACGTGCGCTTTCCTCCCGAGCTGTAGCAGCAGTGTCACGCTTCCTTCGCGTGGATCAAGGATCTGTGGCTTTCCCACGAGGCTTTCCCACAGGGCTGTCCCACGTGCCACCGTGTGTGAGTCGATCCTCGGCTTGAAAGTCGAGGCAGTGCAGGGAAAACAGGTTTCCCTGGAATGGACTGAGACATCTGGGGACTCTGGGAATGGTGGCACGACCCTGGAGTTCCTCTCGCCTTTCCTGTGGAGAGCGCCTCCTCTTGAGATGACGGGAAACGCGGAATTCTTTCCCGACCACGCAGGGAAAGGATCCTCCTCTCGAGCTAGGAGGCGGAAACGGGGCTCCTCTGGATGTGGGCGGGACTCTCGTGCTTCCTCTCGAGTGGAGACGGGTATGTCGGGGAACTTCTTGAGTTGCAGCAAGGTGTGAAGGACCCTTTGGAAGTTCCAGAGTTAGGTGTGATTAGCCTCGAGACGCCTCAGCGGAAATGGGCCTCATCTCGCCTGGAGGGGAGAACCTCCTGGATTTTCTCGATGCTCTTTTTCTGGGTTTTTAATTCCGAGAAGCAAGGGACTGGCCTTTCTGAGGCCACCAGACCTGAGGTCCCGTCGTAAGTCGAGAGGCCGCAACTCGAGAAAATCCAGGAGGTTCTCCCCTCCAGGCGAGATGAGGCCCATTTCGCTGAGGCGTCTCGAGGCTAATCACACCTCTCTGAACTTCCAAAGGGTCCTTCACACCCTTGCTGCAACTCAAGAAGTTCCCCGACATACCGTCTCCACTCGAGAGGAAGCACGAGAGTCCCGCCCACATCCAGAGGAGCCCCGTTTCCGCCTCCTAGCTCGAGAGGAGGATCCTTTCCCTGCGTGGTCGGGAAAGAATTCCCGGCGTTCCCGTCGCATCTCAAGAGGAGGCGCTCTCCACAGGAAAGGCGAGAGGAACTCCAGGGTCGTGCCACCATTCCCAGAGTCCCCAGATGTCTCAGTCCATTCCAGGGAAACCTGTTTTCCCTGCACTGCCTCGACTTTCAAGCCGAGGATCGACTCACACCACGTGGCACGTGGACAGCCCCTGTGGAAAGCCTCGAGGGAAAGCCACAGATCCCTTGATCCACGCGAAGGGAAGCGTGACACTGCTGCTACAGCTCGGGAGGAAAGCGCACGTGCATGCCCCCACTCGAGACGAGGACTGACTCCCCTGGGGAGACTCCAGAAGTACCCCAAGATCCATGTCAGCACTGGAGAGGAATCCTCAGGTTCCGGCACCGACTCCACACAAGGTCTTAGGCCCGGCATCGACGGGAGAGGAATCCCGAGAGGCCCCGAGCAACTCGCATGGGGACTGGCCTTTCCTGAGGCCACCAGAGCGGGTCCCTGAGGTCCCCGTCGTAAGTCGAGAGCACCTGCCGCAACTCGAGAAAATCCAGGAGGTTCTCCCCTCCAGGCGAGATGAGGCCCATTTCCGCTGAGGCGTCTCGAGGCTAATCACACCTAACCTCTGGAACTTCCAAAGGGTCCTTCACACCCTTGCTGCAACTCAAGAAGTTCCCCGACATACCCGTCTCCACTCGAGAGGAAGCACGAGAGTCCCGCCCACATCCAGAGGAGCCCCGTTTCCGCCTCCTAGCTCGAGAGGAGGGATCCTTTCCCTGCGTGTGGAAAGAATTTCCGGCGTTCCCGTCGCATCTCAAGAGGAGGCGCTCTCACAGGAAAGGCGAGAGGAACTCCAGGGTCGTGCCACCATTCCCAGAGTCCCCAGATGTCTCAGTCCATTCCAGGGAAACCTGTTTTCCCTGCACTGCCTCGACTTTCAAGCCGAGGATCGACTCACACCACGGTGGCACGTGGGACAGCCCTGTGGGAAAGCCTCGTGGGAAAGCCTCGAGGGAAAGCCACAGATCCCTTGATCCACGCGAAGGGAAGCGTGACACTGCTGCTACAGCTCGGGAGGAAAGCGCACGTGCATGCCCCCACTCGAGACGAGGACTGACTCCCTGGGGAGACTCCAGAAGTACCCCAAGATCCATGTCAGCACTGGAGAGGAATCCTCAGGTTCCGGCACCGACTCCACACAAGGTCTTAGGCCCGGCATCGACGGGAGAGGAATCCCGAGAGGCCCCGAGCAACTCGCATGGGGACTGGCCTTTCCTGAGGCCACCAGAGCGGGTCCCTGAGGTCCCCGTCGTAAGTCGAGAGCACCTGCCGCAACTCGAGAAAATCCAGGAGGTTCTCCCCTCCAGGCGAGATGAGGCCCATTTCCGCTGAGGCGTCTCGAGGCTAATCACACCTAACCTCTGGAACTTCCAAAGGGTCCTTCACACCCTTGCTGCAACTCAAGAAGTTCCCCGACATACCCGTCTCCACTCGAGAGGAAGCACGAGAGTCCGCCCACATCCAGAGGAGCCCCGTTTCCGCCTCCTAGCTCGAGAGGAGGGATCCTTTCCCTGGGTCGGGAAAGAATTCCCGTTCCCGTCGCATCTCAAGAGGAGGCTCTCCACAGGAAAGGCGAGAGGAACTCCAGGGTCGTGCCACCATTCCCAGAGTCCCCAGATGTCTCAGTCCATTCCAGGGAAACCTGTTTTCCCTGCACTGCCTCGACTTTCAAGCGAGGATCGACTCACACCACGGTGGCACGTGGGACAGCCCTGTGGGAAAGCCTCGAGGGAAAGCCACAGATCCCTTGATCCACGCGAAGGGAAGCGTGACACTGCTGCTACAGCTCGGGAGGAAAGCGCACGTGCATGCCCCCACTCGAGACGAGGACTGACTCCCTGGGAGACTCCAGAAGTACCCCAAGATCCATGTCAGCACTGGAGAGGAATCCTCAGGTTCCGGCACCGACTCCACACAAGTCTTAGGGCCCGGCATCGACGGGAGAGGAATCCGAGAGGCCCCCGAGCAACTCGCATGGGGACTGGCCTTTCCTGAGGCCACCAGAGCGGGTCCCTGAGGTCCCCGTCGTAAGTCGAGAGCACCTGCCGCAACTCGAGAAAATCCAGGAGGTTCTCCCCTCCAGGCGAGATGAGGCCCATTTCCGCTGAGGCGTCTCGAGGCTAATCACACCTAACTCTGGAACTTCCAAAGGGTCCTTCACACCCTTGCTGCAACTCAAGAAGTTTCCGACATACCCGTCTCCACTCGAGAGGAAGCACGAGAGTCCCGCCCACATCCAGAGGAGCCCCGTTTCCGCCTCCTAGCTCGAGAGGAGGGATCCTTTCCCTGCGTGGTGGGGAAAGAATTCCCCGCGTTCCCGTCGCATCTCAAGTGGAGGCGCTTGCCAGGGTCCAGCCCCGGTGGATCCAGGAATTCGAAGGGTGGACGGCGTTGGCGTGGAAAGACTTGTTTGTTTATTAATGTAAGATTAGGTTAAGAAACTATAGTGTAATAAGAAGATTAAGTGGAGGAAGAGGCTGAATAGCTTGGTTTTCACGGAAGGCCATTAAAATTCCAGACAAGGAATTTGCACCATCTACGTTTGGCCACCGGCGCCCGCTTGAATATCTAAGGGTGCCTCGCCTTAAGCTCCCTTTCGTGCGGGTCTTAACAGCCGGGCAAGTAAGTAGACCTGGCGAGCCTCCGCGCCCCAGATGGAGATTCAGCCTGAAGTTAAAGTAAAGAGCAGAGAGAGGGAAGGGGAGAGAAGAGAGAGAGAGAGAGACATGGGGGATCCAGAGTCCCAAGAAACTAGGCCGAGAGACTAGTTCGAGAAACTGGTCCAATCCTTTATTGTTCAGAAGGCCTTTTATACTTTTGATAAAACATGGAGATCAATGGGTAACACAATTATGTAGCGTTCGCAGCCAGACTCTTTCTATACATCATTTTGTATACAAAAAGGTCTCTGGTGATTTACATTATC
>NW_017201217.1:0-6757 GCF_001704415.2 Capra hircus | reverse complement strand
TCAGGGACCCGCTCTGGTGGCCTCAGGAAAGGCCAGTCACCATGCGAGTTGCTCGGGGCCTCTCGGGGATTCCTCTCCCGTCGATGCTGGCGCCTTATACCTTGCGTGGAGTCGGTGCCGGAACCTGAGAAAACCTCTCCAGTGCTTACATGGACCTTGGGTACTTCTGGAGTCTCCCAGGTGAGTCAGTCCTCGTTTCTAGTGGATGCATGCACGTGCAATTTCCTCCAGAGCTGTAGCATCAGTGTCACGCTTCCCTTCGCGTGGATCCAGGAATCTGTGGCTTTCCGTGGAGGCTTTCTCACGAGGCTTGCCACGAGGCTTTCCCACGACGTTTACCCACTGGGATGTCCCACGTGCCACCGTGTTGTGAGTCATCCTTGGCTTAAAGTCGAGGCAGTGCTGGGAAAACTGGTTTCCCTGTTATGGACTGAGCATCTGGGGGACTCTGGAATGGTGGCACGACCCTGGAGTTCCTCTCGCCTTTCCTGTGGAGAGCGCCTCCTCTTGAGATTGCACGGAACGCCCGGGAATTCTTTCCCGACCACGCAGGGAAAGGATCCCTCCTCTCGAGCTAGGAGGCGGAAACGGGCTCCTCTGGATGTGGGCGGGACTCTCGTGCTTCCTTTCGAGTGGAGACGGGTAGTCGGGAACTTCTTGAGTTGCAGCAAGGGTGTGAAGGACCCTTTGGAAGTTCCAGAGGTTAGGTGTGATTAGTCTCGAGACGCCTCAGCACAAATGGGCCTCATGTCGCCTGAAGGGAGAACCTCCTGAATTTTCTCGAGTTGCGGCAGGTGCTGTGGACTTAAGACGGGGACCTCAGGACCCGCTCTGGTGGCCTCAGGAAAGGCCAGTCCATGCGAGTTGCTCGGGGGCCTCTCGGGATTCCTCTCCCGTCGATGCCGGCGCCTAATACCTTGTGTGGAGTCGGTGCCGAAACCTGAGAAACCTCTCCAGTGCTTACATGGACCTTGGGGTACTTCTGGAGTCTCCCGGTTAGTCAGTCCTCGTCCTAGTGGATGCATGTACGTGCAATTTCCTCCCGAGCTGTAGCAGCAGTGTCACGCTTCCCTTCGCGTGGATCCAGGAATCTGTGGCTTTCCGTGGAGGCTTTCCCACGAGGCTTTGCCACGAGGCTTTCCACGACGTTACCACGTGGTGCTGTCCACGTCGCACCGTGTTGTGTCGTCCTTGGCTTGAAAGTCGAGGCAGTGCTGGGAAACTGGTTTCCCTGTTATGGACTGAGCATTTGGGGGACTCTGGGAATGGTGGCACGACCCTGGAGTTCCTCTCGCCTTTCCTGTGGAGAGCGCCTCCTCTTGAGATGCGACGGGAACGCCAGGAATACTTACCCGACCACTCTAGGGAAAGGATCCCTCCTCTGGAACTATGAGGCGGAAACGGGGCTCCTCTGGATGTGGCGGGACTCTCGTGCTTCCTCTCGAGGGGAAACGGGTATGTCGAGGAACTTCTTGAGTTGCAGCAAGGGTGTGAAAGACCCTATGGAAGTTCCAGAGGTTAGGTGTGATTAGTCTCGAGACGCCTCAGCACAAATGGGCCTCATGTCGCCTGAAGGGAAGAACCTCCTGAATTTTCTCGAGTTGCGGCAGGTGCTGTGGACTTAAGACGGGGTCCTCAGGGACCCGCTCTGGTGGCCTCAGGAAAGGCCAGTCACCATGCGAGTTGCTCGGCGGCCTCTCGGGATTCCTCTCCCGTCGATGCCGGCGCCTTATACCTTGTGTGGAGTCGGTGCCGAAACCTGAGAAAACCTCTCCAGTGCTTTACATGGACCTTGGGGTACTTCTGGAGTCTCACCGGTTAGTCAGTCCTCGTCCCTAGTGGATGCATGTACGTGCAATTTCCTCCCGAGCTGTAGCAGCAGTGTCACGCTTCCCTTCGCGTGGATCCAGGAATCTGTGGCTTTCCGTGGAGGCTTTCCCACGAGGCTTTGCCACGAGGCTTTCCCACGACGTTTACCCACTGGGCTGTCTCACGTGCCACCCGTGTTGTGAGTCGTCCTTGGCTTGAAAGTCGAGGCAGTGCTGGGAAACTGGTTTCCCTGTTATGGACTGAGCATTTGGGGGACTCTGGGAATGCTGGCACGACCCTGGAGTTCCTCTCGCCTTTCCTGTGGAGAGCGCCTCCTCTTGAGATGCGACGGAACGCCGGGAATTCTTTCCCGACCACGCAGGGAAAGGATCCCTCCTCTCGAGCTAGGAGGCAGAAACGGGTCTCCTCTGGATGTGGGCGGGACTCTCGTGCTTCCTTTCGAGTGGAGCCGGGTAAGTCGGGGAACTTCTTGAGTTGCAGCAAGGGTGTGAAGGACCCTTTGGAAGTTCCAGAGGTTAGGTGTGATTAGCCTCGAGAAGCCTCAGCGGAAATGGTCTTCATCTCGCCTGGAGGGGAGAACCTCCTGGATTTTCTCGAGTTGAGGCAGGTGCTCTCGACTTACGACGGGGACCTCAGGGACCCGCTCTGGTGGCCTCAGGAAAGGCCAGTCCCCATGCGAGTTGCTCGGGGGCCTCTCAGGACTCCTCTCCCTTAGATGCCTGGGCCTAAGATCTTGTGTGAAGTCGGTGCCTGAACCTGAGGTTTCCTC
Source organism: Capra hircus (assembly GCF_001704415.2). Taxonomy (NCBI): domain Eukaryota; kingdom Metazoa; phylum Chordata; class Mammalia; order Artiodactyla; family Bovidae; genus Capra; species Capra hircus. The sequence goes on along the minus strand of NW_017201217.1, from coordinate 4,158 downwards.
TCCAGTGCTGACATGCATCTTGGGGTATTTCTGGAGTCTCCCCAGGGGAGTCAGTCCTCGTCTCGAGTGGGGGCATGCACGTGCGCTTTCCTCCCTAGCTGTAGCAGCAGTGTCACGCTACCCTTCTCGTGGATCAAGGGATCTGTGGCATTCCCTCGAGGCTTTCCCACGAGGCTTTCCCACGAGGCTTTCCCACAGGGCAGTCCCACGTGCCACCGTGGTGTGAGTGGATCCTCGGCTTCAAAGTCGAGGCAGTGCAGGGAAAACAGGTTTCCCTGGAATGGAGTGAGACATCTGGGGTGACGCTGGGAATGGTGGCACGAACCTGGAGTTCCTCTCGCCTTTCCTGTGGAGAGTGCCTCCACTTGAGATGCGACAGGAACGCCGGGAATTCTTTCCCGACCACGCAGCGAAAGGAACCCGTCTCTCGAGCAAGGAGGCGGAAACGGAGCTCCTCTGGATGTGGGCGGAACTCTCGTGCTTCCTCTCGAGTGGAATCGGGTATGTCGGGGAACTTCTTGAGTTGCAGCAAGGGTGTGAAGGACCCTTTGGAAGTTCCAGAGGGTAGATGTGATTAGCCTCGAGACGCCTCAGCGGAAATGGGCCTCATCTCGCCTGGAGGGTGGAACCTCATGTATTTTCTCGAGTTGCGGCAGGTGATCTCGACTTACGACGGGGACCTCAGGGACCCGCTCTGGTGGTCTCAGGAAAGGCCAGTCCCCATGCGAGTTGCTCGGGGGCCTCTCGGGATATCCCTCCCATCGATGCCGGGGCCTAAGACATTGTGTAGAGTCGGTGTCGGAACCTGAGGATTCCTCTCCAGTGCTGACATGGATCTTGGGGTACTTCTGGAGTCTCCCCAGGGGAGTCAGTCCTCGTCTCGAGTGGGGGCATGCACATGCGATTTCCTCCCGAGCTGTAGCAGCAGTGTCACGCTTCCCTTCGCGTGGATCAAGGGATCTGTGGCTTTCCCACGAGGCTTTCCCACAGGGCTGTCCCACGTGCCACCGTGGTGTGAGTCGATCCTCGGCTTGAAAGTCGAGGCAGTGCAGGGAAAACAGGTTTCCCTGGAATGAACGGAGACATCTGGGGGACTCTGAGAATGGTGGTACGACTCTGAAGTTCCTCTCGCCTTTCCTGTGGAAAGCGACTCCTCTTGAGATGCGACGGGAACGCCGGGAATTCTGTCCCGACCACGCAGGGAAAGGATCCCTCCTCTCGAGCTAGGAGGCGGAAGCGGGACTGCTCTGGATGTGGGTGGGACTCTCGTGCTTCCTCTCGAGTGGCAACGGGTATGTCGGGGAACTTCTTGAGTTGAAGCAAGGGTGTGAAGGAACCTTTGGAAGTTCCAGAGTTTAGGTGTGATTAGCCTCGAGACACCTCAGCGGAAATGGGCCTCATCTCGCCTGGAGGGGAGAACCTCCTGGATTTTCTGGAGTTGTGGCAGGTGCTCTCGACTAACGACGGGGACCTCAGGGACCCGCTCTGGTCGCCTCAGGAAAGGCCAGTCCCCATGCGAGTTGCTCGGGGCCTCTTGGGATTCCTCTCCCGTTAATGCCGGGGCCTAAGCCCTTGTGTGGAGTCGGTGCTGGAAACTGAGGATTCCTCTGCAGTGCCGACATGTATCTTGGCGAACTCCTGGAGTCTCCCCAGTGGAGTCAGTCCTCGTCTCGAGTGGGGGCATGCACGTGAGCTTTCCTCCCGAGCTGTAGCAGCAGTGTCACGCTTCCCTTCGCGTGGATCAAGGTTACTGTGGCTTTCCCAAGAGGCTTTCCCACAGGGCTGTCCCACGTGCCACCGTGGTGTGAGTCGATCCTCGGCTTGAAAGTCGAGGCAGTGCAGGGAAAACAGGTTTCCCTGGAATAGACTGAGACATCTGGGGGACTCAGGGAATGGTGGCACGACCCTGGAGTTCCTCTCGCCTTTCCCGTGGAGAGTGCCTCCTCTTGAGATGCGATGGGAACACCGGGAATTGTTTTCCGACCACGCAGGGAAAGGATCCCTCCTCTCGGGATAGGAGGCGGAAATGGGGCTCTTCTGGATGTGGGCCTGACTCTCGTGCTTCCTCTCGAGTGGAGACGGGTATGTCGGGGAACTTCTTGAGTTGCAGCAAGGGTGTGAAGGACCCTTTGGAAGTTCCAGATGTTAGATGTGATTAGCCTCAAAACGGCTCAGCGGAAATGGGCCTCATCTCGCCTGGAGGGGAGAACCTCCTGGATTTTCTCTAGTTGCGGAAGGTGCTGTGGACTTAAGATGGGGACCTCAGGGACCCGCTCTGGTGGCCTCAGGAAAGGTCAGGCTCCATGCGAGTTGCTCGGGGGCCTCTCGGGATTCCTCTCCCGTCGATGCCGGCGCTTAAGACCTTGTGTGGAGTCGGTGCCGGAACCTGAGAATACCTCTACAGTGCTTACATGGATCTTGGGGTACTTCTGGAGTCTCCCAGGTGAGTCAGTCCTCATATCTATTGGGGGCATGCATGTGCAATTTCCTCCCGAGCTGTAGCAGCAGTGTCACTCTTCCCTTCGCGTGGATCCAGGAATCTGTGGCTTTCCTTGGAGGCTTTCCCACGAGGCTTTCCCACGAGGCTTTCCCACAGGGCTGTCCCACGTGCCACCGTGGTGTGAGTCGATCCTCGGCTTGAAAGTCGAGGCAGTGCAGGGAAAACAGGTTTCCCTGGAATGGACTGAGACATCAAGGCGACTCTGGGAATGGTGGCATGACCCTGGAGTTCCTCTCGCCTTTCCTGTGGAGAGCGCCTCCTCTTGAGATGCGACGGGAACGCGGGGAATTCTTTCCCCACCTCGCAGGGAAAGGATCCCTCCTCTCGAGCTAGGAGGCGGAAACGGGGCTCCTCTGGATGTGGCCGGGACTCTCTTGCTTTTTCTCGAGAGGAGACCGGTATGTCGGGGAACTTCTTGAGTTGCAGCAAGGGTGTGAAGGACGCTTTGGAAGTTCCAGACGTTAGATGTGATTAGCCTTGAGACGCCCTCAGCGGAAATGGGCCTCATCTCGCCTGGAGGGGAGAACCTCCTGGACTTTCTCTAGTTGCGGCAGGTGCTTTCGACTTACGATGGGGACCTCAGAGACCCGCTCTGGTTGCCTCAGGAGAGGCCAGTCCCCATGCGAGTTGCTCAGGGGCCTCTCGGGATTCCTCTCCCCTCGATGCCAGGGGCCTAAGACCTTGAGTGGAGTCCGGTGCCGAAACCTGTGGATTCCTCTCCAAGTGCTGACATGGATCTTGGGGTACTTCTGGAGTCTCCCCAGGGGAGTCAGTCCTCGTCTCGAGTGGGGACATGCACGTGCTCTTTCCTCCCGAGCTGTTAGCAGCAGTGTCACGCTTCCCTTCGCTTGGATCATAGGCATCAGGGGCTTTCCCTTGAGGCTTTCCCACAGGACTGTCCCACGTGCCACCGATGGTGTGAGTCCGATCCTCGGCTTGAAAGTCGAGGCCAGTGCAGGGAAAACAAGTTTCCCTGGAATGGACTGAGACTATCTGGAGGACTCTGGGAATGGTGGCACGAACCCTGGAGTTCCCTCTCTGCCTTTCCTGTGGAGAGTGCCTCCTCTTGAGATGCACAGGAACGCGGGAATTCTTTCCCGACCACGCAGGAAAGGAACCTGTCTCTCGAGCAAGGAGGCGGAAACGGGGCTCCTCTGGAAGTGGGCGGGACTCTCGTGCTTCCTCTCGAGTGGAGACGGGTATGTCGGGGAACTTCTTGAGTTGCAGCAAGGGTGTGAAGGACCCTTTGGAAGTTCCAGATGTTAGGTGTGATTAGCCTCGAGACGCCTCAGCGGAAATGGGCCTCATCTCGCCTGGAGGGGAGAACCTCCTGGATTTTCTCGAGTTGGCAGGTGCTCTCGACTTACGACGGGGACCTCAGGGACCGCTCTGGTGGCCTCAGGAAAGGCCAGTCCCCATGCGAGTTGCTCGGGGCCTCTCGGATTCCTCTCCCGTCGATGCCGGGCCTAAGACCTGTGTGGAGTGGTGCCGGAACCTGAGGTTCCTCTCCAGTGCTGACATGGATCTTGGGTACTTCTGGAGTCTCCCCAGGGGAGTCAGTCCTCGTCTCGAGTGGGGCATGCACGTGCGCTTTCTCCCGAGCTGTAGCAGGCAGTGTCACGCTTCCCTTCGTGGATCAAGGATCTTGCTTTCCTCGA
>NW_017201216.1:0-6757 GCF_001704415.2 Capra hircus | reverse complement strand
GACTGAGACATCTGGGGGACTCTGTGTATGGTGGCTCGACCCTGGAGTTCCTCTCGCCTTTCCTGTGGAGAGCGCCTCCTCTTGAGATGCGATGGAAACGCCGGGAATTCTATCCGAAACGCAGGGAAAGGATCCCCCTCTCGAGCTAGGAGGCGGAAACGGGGGCTCCTCTGGATGTCGGCGGGAGGCTCGAGCTTTCTCTCAAGTGGAGACGGTTATGTCGGGGAACTTCTTGAGTTGCAACAAAAGTGGGTGATGTACCCTTTGGAAGTTCCAGAGGTTAGGTGTGATTAGCCTCGAGAGGCCTCATTGGAAATGGGCCTCATCTCGCCTGGAGGGGAGAACCTTCTGGATTTTCTCGAGTTGCAGCAGTTTCTCTCCACTTACGACGGGGACCTGGGACATGCTCTGGTGGCCTCAGGAAAGGCCATTCCCCATGCGAGTTGCTCGGGGCCTCTCGGGATTCCTCTCCTGTCGATGCGGGGTCCTAAGACCTTGTGTGGAGTCGGTGCCGGAACCTGAGGATCCTCTCCAGTCCTGACATGGATCTTGGGTACGTCCTGAGTCCCCTGGGGAGTCAGTCCTCGTCTCGAGTGGGGGCATGCACGTGCGCTTTCCTCCCCCAGCTATAGCAGCAGTGTCAGGCTTCCCTTCGCGTGGATCAAGGGATCTGTGGCTTTCCCTCGAGGCTTTCCCACGAGGCTTTCCCTCGAGTCTTTCCACAAGGCTGTCCACGTGCCACCGTGGTGAGAGTCGATCCTCGGCTTGAAAGTCGAGGCAGTGCAGGGAAAAAGGTTTCACTGAATTGGACTGAGACATCTGAGGGACTCTGGGAATGGTGGCACGACCTGGAGTTCCTCTCGCCTTTCCTGTGGAGAGCGCCTCTTCTTGAGATGCGACGGAAACGTCGGGAATTCTTTCCCGAACACGAAGGGAAAGGATCCCTCCTCTCGAGCTAGGAGGCGGAAACGGGGCTCCTCTGGATGTGGGCCGGACTCTCGTGCTTCCTTTCGAGTGGAGACGGGTATGTCGGGGAACTTCTTGAGTTGCAGCAAGGGTGTGAAGGACCCTTTGGAAATTCCAGATGTTCGGTGTGATTAGCCTCGAGACGCCTCACCGGAAATGGGCCTCATCTCGCCTGGAAGGGAGAACCTCCTGGATTTTCTCGAGTTGCGGCAGGTGCTCTCGACTTACGACGGGGACCTCTGGGACCGCTCTGGTGGCCTCAGGAAAGGCCAGTCCCCATGCTGAGTTGCATGGGGCCTCTCGGGATTCCTCTCCCGTCGATGCTGGGGGCCTAAGACCTTGTGTAGAGTCGGTGCAGGAACCGGAGGATTCCACTCCAGTGCTGACATGGTATCCTGGGGTACTTTTGGAGTCTCCCTAAGGGAGTCAGTCCTCGTCTCGAGTTGGGGCATGCACGTGCGCTTTCCTCCCGAGCTGTAGCTGTAGTGTCAGCTTCCCTTCGCGTGGATGAAGGGAATCTGTGGCTTTCCCCTCGAGTCTTTCCCACGAGGCTTTCCCGACGAGGCTTTCCCACAATGGCTGTCCCAACGTGCCACCGTGGTGTGAGTCGATTCCTCGGCTTGAAAGTCGAGGCAGTGCAAGGAAAACACGTTTCCCTGGATTGGACTGAGACATCTGGGGGACTCTGGGAATCGGTGGGCACGACCCTGGAGTTCCTCTCGCCTTTTCCTGTAGGAGAGCGCCTCCTCTTGAGATGCGACTGGGAAGGCCAGGAATTCTTTCCCGAACAACGCAGGGAAAGGATACCCTCCTCTCGAGCTAGGAGGCGGAAACGGGGCTCCTCTGGATGTGGGCGGGACTCTCGTGCTTCCTCTCGAGTGGAGACGGGGTATGTCGGGGAACTTCTTGAGTTTGCAGCAAGGGTGTGAAGGACCCTTTGGAAGTTCCAGAGGCCAGGTTGATTAGCCTCGAGACGCCTCCGCGGAAATGGGCCTTCATCTCGCCTGGAGGGGAGAACCTCCTGGATTTTCTCAGAGTTGCCACAGGTGCTCTCGACTTAAGACGAGGACCTCAGGGACCTGCGTCTGGTGGCCTCAGGAAAGGCCAGTCCCCATGCGAGTTGCTAGGGGGCCCTTCGGGATTCCTCTCCCGTCGATGCCGGGGCCTAAGACGTTGTGTGGAGACGGTGCCGGAACCTGAGGATTCCTCTCCAGTGCTGACATGGATCTTGGGGTACTTCTGGAGTCTCCACCGGGGATTCAGTCCTCGTCTCGACTTAGGTCATGCACGTGCACTTTCCTCCCGAGCTGTAGCAGCAGTGTCATGCTTCCCTTCGCGTGGATGAAGAAATCTGTGGCTTTCATCGAGGTTTTTGCAGGAGGCTTTCCCACGAGGCTTTCCCACAGGGCTGTCCCACGTGCCACCGTGGTGTGAGTCGATCCTCGGCTTGAAAGTCGAGGCAGTGCAGGGAAAACTGGTTTCCCTGGAATGGACTGAGACATCTGGGGGACTCTGTGTATGGTGGCTCGACCCTGGAGTTCCTCTCGCCTTTCCTGTGGAGAGCGCCTCCTCTTGAGATGCGATGGAAACGCCGGGAATTCTTTCCCGAACACGCAGGGAAAGGATCCCTCCTCTCGAGCTAGGAGGCGGAAACGGGGCTCCTCTGGATGTCGGCGGGAGGCTCGAGCTTTCTCTCAAGTGGAGACGGTTATGTCGGGGAACTTCTTGAGTTGCAACAAGTGGGTGATGTACCCTTTGGAAGTTCCAGAGGTTAGGTGTGATTAGCCTCGAGAGGCCTCATTGGAAATGGGCCTCATCTCGCCTGGAGGGGAGAACCTTCTGGATTTTCTCGAGTTGCAGCAGTTTCTCTCCACTTACGACGGGGACCTCAGGGACATGCTCTGGTGGCCTCAGGAAAGGCCATTCCCCATGCGAGTTGCTCGGGGGCCTCTCGGGATTCCTCTCCTGTCGATGCCGGGTCCTAAGACCTTGTGTGGAGTCGGTGCCGGAACCTGAGGATTCCTCTCCAGTCCTGACATGGATCTTGGGGTACGTCCTGAGTCTCCCCTGGGGAGTCAGTCCTCGTCTCGAGTGGGGGCATGCACGTGCGCTTTCCTCCCCAGCTATAGCAGCAGTGTCAGGCTTCCCTTCGCGTGGATCAAGGGATCTGTGGCTTTCCCTCGAGGCTTTCCCACGAGGCTTTCCCTCGAGTCTTTCCCACAAGGCTGTCCCACGTGCCACCGTGGTGAGAGTCGATCCTCGGCTTGAAAGTCGAGGCAGTGCAGGGAAAAAAGGTTTCCCTGAATTGGACTGAGACATCTGAGGGACTCTGGGAATGGTGGCACGACCCTGGAGTTCCTCTCGCCTTTCCTGTGGAGAGCGCCTCTTCTTGAGATGCGACGGAAACGTCGGGAATTCTTTCCCGAACACGAAGGGAAAGGATCCCTCCTCTCGAGCTAGGAGGCGGAAACGGGGCTCCTCTGGATGTGGGCCGGACTCTCGTGCTTCCTTTCGAGTGGAGACGGGTATGTCGGGGAACTTCTTGAGTTGCAGCAAGGGTGTGAAGGACCCTTTGGAAATTCCAGATGTTCGGTGTGATTAGCCTCGAGACGCCTCACCGGAAATGGGCCTCATCTCGCCTGGAAGGGAGAACCTCCTGGATTTTCTCTAGTTGCGGCAGGTGCTCTCGACTTACGACGGGGACCTCTGGGACCCGCTCTGGTGGCCTCAGGAAAGGCCAGTCCCCATGCTAGTTGCATGGGGCCTCTCGGGATTCCTCTCCCGTCGATGCTGGGGCCTAAGACCTTGTGTAGAGTCGGTGCAGGAACCGGAGGATTCCACTCCAGTGCTGACATGGTTCCTGGGGTACTTTTGGAGTCTCCCTAAGGGAGTCAGTCCTCGTCTCGAGTTGGGGCATGCACGTGCGCTTTCCTCCCGAGCTGTAGCTGTAGTGTCACGCTTCCCTTCGCGTGGATGAAGGAATCTGTGGCTTTCCCCGAGTCTTTCCCACGAGGCTTTCCCACGAGGCTTTCCCACGACGGCTTTCAGCCGAGGATGACTCACACCACGGTGGCACGTGGACAGCCATTGGGAAAGCCTCGTGGGAAAGCCTCGTGGGAAAGACTCGGGGGAAAGCCACAGATTCCTTCATCCACGCGAAGGGAAGCGTGACACTACAGCTACAGCTCGGGAGGAAAGCGCACGTGCATGCCCCAACTCGAGACGAGGACTGACTCCCTTAGGGAGACTCCAAAAGTACCCCAGGAACCATGTCAGCACTGGAGTGGAATCCTCCGGTTCCTGCACCGACTCTACACAAGGTCTTAGGCCCAGCATCGACGGGAGAGGAATCCCGAGAGGCCCCATGCAACTAGCATGGGGACTGGCCTTTCCTGAGGCCACCAGAGCGGGTCCCAGAGGTCCCCGTCGTAAGTCGAGAGCACCTGCCGCAACTCAGAGAAAATCCAGGAGGTTCTCCCTTCCAGGCGAGATGAGGCCCATTTCCGGTGAGGCGTCTCGAGGCTAATCACACCGAACATCTGGAATTTCCAAAGGGTCCTTCACACCCTTGCTGCAACTCAAGAAGTTCCCCGACATACCCGTCTCCACTCGAAAGGAAGCACGAGAGTCCGGCCCACATCCAGAGGAGCCCCGTTTCCGCCTCCTAGCTCGAGAGGAGGGATCCTTTCCCTTCGTGTTCGGGAAAGAATTCCCGACGTTTCCGTCGCATCTCAAGAAGAGGCGCTCTCCACAGGAAAGGCGAGAGGAACTCCAGGGTCGTGCCACCATTCCCAGAGTCCCTCAGATGTCTCAGTCCAATTCCAGGGAAACCTTTTTTCCCTGCACTGCCTCGACTTTCAAGCCGAGGATCGACTCTCACCACGGTGGCACGTGGGACAGCCTTGTGGGAAAGACTCGAGGGAAAGCCTCGTGGGAAAGCCTCGAGGGAAAGCCACAGATCCCTTGATCCACGCGAAGGGAAGCCTGACACTGCTGCTATAGCTGGGGAGGAAAGCGCACGTGCATGCCCCCACTCGAGACGAGGACTGACTCCCCAGGGGAGACTCAGGACGTACCCCAAGATCCATGTCAGGACTGGAGAGGAATCCTCAGGTTCCGGCACCGACTCCACACAAGGTCTTAGGACCCGGCATCGACAGGAGAGGAATCCCGAGAGGCCCCCGAGCAACTCGCATGGGGAATGGCCTTTCCTGAGGCCACCAGAGCATGTCCCTGAGGTCCCCGTCGTAAGTGGAGAGAAACTGCTGCAACTCGAGAAAATCCAGAAGGTTCTCCCCTCCAGGCGAGATGAGGCCCATTTCCAATGAGGCCTCTCGAGGCTAATCACACCTAACCTCTGGAACTTCCAAAGGGTACATCACCCACTTGTTGCAACTCAAGAAGTTCCCCGACATAACCGTCTCCACTTGAGAGAAAGCTCGAGCCTCCCGCCGACATCCAGAGGAGCCCCGTTTCCGCCTCCTAGCTCGAGAGGAGGGATCCTTTCCCTGCGTGTTCGGGAAAGAATTCCCGGCGTTTCCATCGCATCTCAAGAGGAGGCGCTCTCCACAGGAAAGGCGAGAGGAACTCCAGGGTCGAGCCACCATACACAGAGTCCCCCAGATGTCTCAGTCCATTCCAGGGAAACCAGTTTTCCCTGCACTGCCTCGACTTTCAAGCCGAGGATCGACTCACACCACGGTGGCACGTGGGACAGCCCTGTGGGAAAGCCTCGTGGGAAAGCCTCCTGCAAAAACCTCGATGAAAGCCACAGATTTCTTCATCCACGCGAAGGGAAGCATGACACTGCTGCTACAGCTCGGGAGGAAAGTGCACGTGCATGACCTAAGTCGAGACGAGGACTGAATCCCCGGTGGAGACTCCAGAAGTACCCCAAGATCCATGTCAGCACTGGAGAGGAATCCTCAGGTTCCGGCACCGTCTCCACACAACGGTCTTAGGCCCGGCATCGACGGGAGAGGAATCCCGAAGGGCCCCCTAGCAACTCGCATGGGGACTGGCCTTTCCTGAGGCCACCAGACGCAGGTCCCTGAGGTCCTCGTCTTAAGTCGAGAGCACCTGTGGCAACTCTGAGAAAATCCAGGAGGTTCTCCCCTCCAGGCGAGATGAAGCCCATTTCCGCAGGAGGCGTCTCGAGGCTAATCAACCTGGCCTCTGGAACTTCCAAAGGGTCCTTCACACCCTTGCTGCAACTCAAGAAGTTCCCGACGTACCCCTCTCCACTGAGAGGAAGCACGAGAGTCCTGCCACATCAGAGAAGCCCGTTTCGCCTGATAGATCGAGAGCGGAATCCTTCCCTGCGTTGTCGGGAAAGAATTCCCGCGTTCCGGTCGCATCTCAAGAGGAGGCGCTCTCCACAGGAAAGGCGAGGGACTCCAGGGTCGTGCCACCATTCCCAGAGTGCCAGATTTCTCAGTCCATTCCAGGGAAACCTGTTTTCCCTGCACTGCCTCGACTTTCAAGCCGAGGATCCACTCACACACGGTGGCACGTGGGACAGCCCTGTGGGAAAGCCTCGTGGGAAAGCCTCGTGGGAAAGACTCGGGGGAAGCCACAGATCCTTGATCCACGCAAAGGGAAGTGTGACACTGCTGCTACAGCTCGGGAGGAAAGCGCACGTGCATGCCCCAACTCGAGACGAGGACTGACTCCCTTAGGGGAGACTCCAAAAGTACCCAGGAACCATGTCAGCACTGGAGTGGAATCCTCAGGTTTCTGCACCGACACTCTACACAAGGTCTTAGGCCCAGCATCGACGGGAGAGGAATCC
>NW_017201215.1:0-6757 GCF_001704415.2 Capra hircus | reverse complement strand
CCCTGGAATGGACTAGATATCTGGGGGACTCTGGGAAACGGTGGCACGACCCTGCAGTTCCTCTTGCCTTTCCTGTGGAGAGCGCCTCCTCTTGAGATGCTCGGGAACGCCAGGAATTCTTTTCCGACCGCGCAGGGAAAGGATCCCTCCTCTCTAGCTAGGAGGCGAAACGGGGCTCCTCTGGATGTGGGCGGGACTCTCGTGCTTCCTTTCGAGTGGAGACGGGTATGTCGGGGAACTTCTTGAGTTCCAGCAAGGGTGTGAAGGACCCTTTGGAATTTCCAGAGGTTAGCTGTTATTAGCCTTGAGACGACTCAGTGGAATGTGCCTCATCTCGTCTGGAGGGGAACCTCCTGTATTTTCTCGAGTTCCGGCAGGTGCTCTCGACTTACGAAGGGGACCTCAGGACCGCTGTGGTGGCCTCAGGAAGGCCAGTCCCATGCGACATGCACGGGGGCCTCTCCGATTCCTCCGGTCTATTCCAGGGCCTAAGACCTTGTGTGAGTCGGTGCAGGAACCTGAGGATTCCTCTCCAGTGCTGACATGGATCTTGGGGTACTTCTGGAGTCTCCCCAGGGGAATCAGTGCTCGTCTCGAGTGGGGGCATGCACGTGCGCTTTCCTCCCGAGCTGTAGGCAGCAGTGTCACGCTTCCCTTCGCGTGGATCAAGGATCTGTGGCTTTCACACGAGGCTTTCCCAGGCTTCCCCACGGCTGTCCCACGTGCCACCGTGGTGTGAGCCGATCCTCGGCTTGAAAGTCGAGGCAGTGCAGGGAAACAGTTTTCCCTGGAATGGACTGAGACATCTGGGGGACTCTGGGAATGGTGGCACGACCCTGGAGTTCCTCTCGCCTTTCCTGTGGAGAGCGCCTCCTCTTGAGATGCGACGGGAACGCCGGAATTCTTTCCCGACCACGCAGGGAATGGATCCCTCCTCTCGAGCTAGGGGCGGACACGGGGCTCCTCTGGATGTGGGCGGGACTCTCCTGCCTCCTCTCGGGTGGAGACTGGTATGTCGGGGAACTTCTTGAGTTGCAGCAAGGGTGTGAAGGACCCTTTGGAAGTTCCAGAGGTTAGGTGTGATTAGCCTGGAGACGCCTCAGGGGAAATGGGCCTCATCTCGCCTGGTGGGTAGAACCTCCTGGATTTTCTCGAGTTGCGGCAGGTGCTCTCGACTTACGACAGGGACCTCAGGGACCCGCTCTGGTGGCCTCAGGAAACTTCAGTCCCCATGCGAGTTGCTAGGGGCCTCTCGGGATTCCCTCCCTTCGATGCCGGGCCTAAGACCTTGTGTGGAGTCGGTGCCGGAACCTGAGGATTCCTCTGCAGTGCCGACATGGATTTTCGGGGACTTCTGGAGTCTCCCCAGGGGCGTCAGTCCTCGTCTCGAGTGGGGGAATGCACGTGCCCTTTCCTCCCTAGCTGTTGCAGCAGTGTCACGCTTCCCTTCTCGTGGATCAAGGGATCTGTGGCTTTCCCTCGAGGCTTTCCCACGAGGCTTTCCCACAGGACTGTCCCACCTTCCACCATGGTGTGAGTCGATCCTCTTCTTGAAAGTCGAGGCAGTGCAGGGAAAACAGTTTTCCCTGGAATGGACTAAGATATCTGTGGGACTCTGGGAATGGTGGCACGACCCTGGAGTTCCTCTCGCCTTTCCTGTGGAGAGCACCCCGTCTTGAGATTTGACGGGAACGCCGGGAATTCTTTCCCGACCACGCAGGGAAAGGATCCCTCCTCTCGAGCTAGGAGTCGGAAACGGGACTCCTCTGGATGTGGGCGGGACTCTCGTTCTACCTCTCGAGTGGAAACTGGTATGTTGGGTATTTTCTTGAATTGCAGAAAGGGTGTGATGGACCCTTTGGAAGTTCGAGAGGTTAGGTGTGATTAGCCTTGAGACAACTCAGTTGAAAAGGGCCTCATCTCGCCAAGAAGGGAGAACCTCCTGGATTTACTCAAGTTGCGGCAGGTGCTCTCGAATTACTACGGGGACCTCAGGGACCCGCTCTGGTGGCCTCAGGAAAAACCAGTCCCCATGCGATTTGCTCGGGAGCCTCTCAGGATTCCTCTCCCATCGATGCCGGGGCCTAAGACCTTGTGTGGAGTCGGTGTCGGAAACTGAGAATTCCTCTCCAGTTCTGACATGGATCTTGGGGTACTTCTGGATTCTCCCCAGGGAGTCAGTCCTCGTCTCGAGTGGGGGCATGCACGTGCGCTTTCCTCCCGAGCTGTAGCAGCAGTTTCACGCTTCCCTTCCGTGTATCCTAGGATCAGTGGCTTTCCCTCGAGGTTTCCACGAGGCTTTCCCACGACGCTTTCCCACCAGGCTTTCTCACGACGCTTTCCCACAGTGATGTCCCACGTGCCACCGTGGTGTCAGTCAATCCTCGTCTTGAATGTTGAGGCAGTGCTGGGAAAACAGGCTTCCGTGGAATGGACTGAGACATCTGGGGATCTGGAAAGGTGGCACGACCCTGGAGTTCCTCTCGCCTTTCCTGTGGAGAGCGCCTCCTCTTGAGATGCGAGGGAATGCCGGGAATTCTTTCCCGACCACGCAGTGAAAGGATCGCTCCTCTCGAGCCATGAGGCGGAAACGAGGCTCCACTGGATGTAGTGGGACTCTCGTGCTTCCTCTCGAGTGGAGACGGGTATGTCGGGGAACTTCTTGAGTTGCAGCAATGGTGTGAAGGACACTTTGGAAATTCCATAGGTTAGTAGTGATTAGCCTCGAGACGCCTCAGCGGAAATAGGCCTCATCACGCCTGGAAGGGAGAACCTCCTGGATTTTCTCGAGTTGCGGCAGGTGCTCTCGACTTACGACGGGGACCCAGGTACCCTCTATGGTGGCCTCAGGAAAGGCCAGTCCCCATGCGAGTTGCACGGCGGCATCTCGGGATTCCTCTCCCCGATGCCCGGCCTAAGACCTTGTTTGGAGTCGGTGCCGGAACCTGAGGATTCCTCTCCAGTGCTGACATGGATCTTGGGGTACTTCTGGAGTCTCCCCAGGGGAGTCAGTCTTCGTCTCGAGTGGGGGCATGCACGTGCGCTTTCCTCCCAAGCTGTATCAGCAGTGTCTCGCTCCCCTTCACGTGGATCAAGGGATCTGTGGCTTTCCTTCGAGGCTTTCCCATGAGACTTTCCAACGAGTCTTTCCCACAGGGCTGTCCCAGGTGCCACCATCGTGTGAGACGATCCTCGGCTTGAAAGTCGAGGCAGTGCAGGAAAAACAGGTTTCCCTGGAATGGCCTGAGACATCTGGGGTACTCTGGGAATGGTGGAACGACCCTGGAGTTCCTCACGCCTTTCCTGTGTAAAGCGCCCCCTCTTGAGATGAGACGGGAATGCCGAGAATTCTTTCCCGACCACGCAGGGAAAGGATCCCTCCTCTCGAGCTATGTGGCGGTAACGGGGCTCCTCTGGATGTGGGCGGGACTCTCGTGCTTCCTCTCGAGTGGAGACGGGTATGTCGGGGAACTTCTTGAGTTGCAGCAAGGATGTGAAGGACGTTTTGAAAGTTCCAGAGATTAGGTGTGATTAGCCTGGGACGCCTCAGAGGAAATGGGCCCATCTCGCCTGGAGGGGAGAACCTCCTGGATTTTCTCGAGTTGCGGCAGGTGCTCTCGACTTATGACGGGGACCCCAGGGACCCGCTCTGATGGCCTCAGGAAAGGCCAGTCCCCATGCTAGTTACTCGGGGCCCCTCGGGATTCCTCTCCCGTCGATGCCGGGGCCTAAGACCTTGTTTGGAGTCGGTGCCGGAACGTGAGGATTCCTCTCCAGTGCTGACGTGGATCTTGGGGTACTTCTGGAGTCTCCCCAGGGGAGTCAGTCCTCGTCTCGAGTGGGGGGCATGCACGTGCGCTTTCCTCCCGAGCTGTAGCAGCAGTGTCACACTTCCCTTCGTGCTGATTAAAGCAACTGTGGCTTTCCCTCGAGGCTTTCCCACGAGGCTTTCCTTCCCACGAGGCTTTCCCACAGGGCTGTCCCACGTGCCACCGTGGTGTGAGTCGATCCGTGGCTTGAAAGTCGAGGCAGTGCAGGGAAAACAGGTTTCCCTGGAATGGACTGAGACATCTTGGGGACTCAGGATATGGTGGAACCACCCTGCAGTTCCTCTCGCCTTTCCTGTGGAGAGCGCCTCCTCTTGAGATGCGACGGGAACGCCAGGAATTCTTTCCCAACCACGCAGGGAAAGGGTCCCTCCTCTCGAGCTAGGAGGCGGAAGCGGGGCTCTCTGGATGTGAGCGGGACTCTCGTGCTTCCTTTCGAGTGGAGACGGGTATGTCGGGGAACTTCTTGAGTTGCAGCAAGGGTGTGAAGGACCCTTTAGAAATTCCAGATTTTAGATGTGATTAGCCTCGGTACGCCTCAGCGGAAATGGGCCTCATCTCGCCTGGAGGGAGAACCTCCTGGATTTTCTCGAGTTGCGGCAGGTTATCTCGTCTTACGACGGGGACCTCAGGGACCCGCTCTGGTGGCCTCAGGAAAGGCCAGTTCCCATGCGAGTTGCTCGGGGCCTCTCGGGATTCCTCTCCCGTCGATACCGGGGCCTAAGACCTTGTGTGGAGTCAGTGCCGGAACCTGAGGATTCCTCTCCAGTGCCGACATGGATCTTCGGGGACGTCTGGAGTCTCGCCAGGGGCGTCAGACCTCGGCTCGAGTGGGGCATGTACGTGCGCTTTCCTCCCGAGCTGTAGCAGCAGTGTCACGCTTCCCTTCGCATGGATCAAGGGATCTGTGGTTATCACTCGAGGCTTTCCCACGAGGCTTTCCAACGAGGCTTTCCCACAGGGCTGTCCCACGTTCCACCGTGCTGTGAGTCGATCCTCGGCTTGAAAGTCGAGGCAGTGCAGGGAAAAAGGTTTCCCGAGAATGGACTGAGACATCTGGGGGACTCTGGAATGGTGGCACGACCCTGGAGTTCCTCTCGCCTTTCCTGTGGAGAGCACCTCCTCTTGAGATGCGACGGGAACTTCGGGAATTCTTTCCCGACAACACACGGAAAGGATCCCTCCTCTCGAGCTAGGAGGCCGAAACGGGGCTCCTCTGGATGTGGTCGGGACTCTCGTGCTTCCTCTCGAGTGGAGACGGGTATGTCTGGGAAATTCTTGAGTTGCAGCAAGGGTGTGAAGGGCCCTTTGGAAGTTCCAGAGGTTAGATGTGATTAGCCTCGAGACGCCTCAGCGGAAATGGGCCTTATCTCGCCAGGAGAGGAGAACCTCCTGGATTTTCTCGAGTTGCGGCAGGTGCTCTCGACTTACGACAGGGACCTCAGGGACCCGCTCTGGTGGCCTCAGGAAAGGCCAGTCCCCATGCGTGTTGCTCATGGGCCTCTCGGGATTCCTCTCCGTCGATGCCGGGACCTAAGACCTTGTGTGGAGTCTGTGCCAAAACCTGAGGATTCCTCTCCATTGCTGACATGTATCTTGGGGCACTTTTGGAGTCTCCCCAGGGGAGTCAGTCCTCGTCTCGAGTGGGGGCATGCACGTGCACTTTCCTCCGAGCTGTAGCAGCAGTGTTGAGCTTCCCTTCACGAGGATCAAGGGATCTGTGGCTTTCCCTCGAGGCTTTCCACGACGCTTTCCCACCAGGTTTTCCCACGAGGCTTTCCCACAGTGATGTCCCACGTGCCACCGTGGTGTCAGTTGATCCTCGGTTTGAAAGACGACGCAGTGCTGGGGAAAAAGGCTTCCCTGGAATGCACTGAGATATCTGGGGACTCTAGGAATGGTGGCACGACCCTGGAGTTCCTCTCGCCTTTCCTGTGGACAGCGCCTCCTCTTGAGATACGACGGACACCGGGAATTCTTTCCCGACGACGCAGGGAAAGGATATCTCTTCTCGAGCTAGGAGACAGAAACAGGGCTCATCTGGATGTGGCCGGGACTCTCGTGCTTCTTCTTGAGTGGAGACGGGTATGTCGGGGAACTTCTTGAGTTGCAGCAAGGGTGTGAAGGGCCCTTTGGAAGTTCCAGAGGTTAGACGTGATTAGCCTCTAGACGCCTCAGCGGAAATGGGCCTTATCTCGCCAGGAGGGGAGAACCTCCTGGATTTTCTCGAGTTGCGGCAGGTGCTCTCGACTTACGACAGGGACCTCAGGGACCCACTCTGGTGGCCTCAGGAAAGGCCTGTCCCCATGCGAGTTGCTCGGGGCCTCTGGGGTTTCCTCTCCCTTTGATGCCAGGGCCTAAGACCTTGTGTGGAGTCGGTACCGGAACCTGAGGTTTCCTCTCCAGTGCCGACATGGATCTTCGGGGACTTCTGGAGTCTCCCCAGGGGCGTCAGTCCTCGTCTGGAGTGGGGGGCATGCACGTTCGCTTTTCCTCCCGAGCTGTAGCAGGAGGGTCACGCTTCCCTTCTCGTGGATCAAGGATCTGTCGCTTTCGCTCGAGGCTTTCCACGAGGCTTTCCCACAGGGCTGTCCCGCGTGACACCGTGGTGTGAGTCGATCCTCGGCTTGAAAGTCGAGGCAGTGCAGGAAAACAGGTTTCCCTGGAATGGACTGAGACATCTGGGGGACTCTGGGAATGTGGCACGAATCTGGAGTTCCTCTCGCCTTCCTGTGGAGAGCGCCTCCTCTTGAGATGCGACGGGAACGCCGGGAAAACTTTCCCGACCACGCAGGGAAAGGATCCCTCCTCTCGAGTTAGGCAGAAACGGCACCTCTGGATGTGGGTGGGACTCTCGTGCTTCCTCTCGAGTGCGACGGTATGTCGGGGAACTTCTTGAGTTGCAGCAGGGTGTGAAGGACCGTTTGGAA
>NW_017201214.1:0-6758 GCF_001704415.2 Capra hircus | reverse complement strand
GGGGACTCTGCGAATGGTGGCACCACCCTGGGGAGTTCTCTCGCCTTTCCTGTGGAGAGCACCTCTTTTTTGAGATGCGCCCGGGAAACGCGGGAATTCTTTCCCGACCACGCAGGGAACGGATCCCTGCTCTCGAGCTAGGAGGCGGAAACGGGGCTCCTCTGGATGTGGGCGGGACTCTTGTGCTTCCTCTCGAGTGGAGATGGGTTTATCTGGGAACTTCTTAAGTTGCAGCAGGGGTGTGAAGGACCCTTTGGAAGTTCCAGAGTTTCGGTGTGATTAGCCTCAAGACGGCTCAGTGGAAATGGGCCTCATCTCGCCTGGAGGGGAGAACCTCCTGAATTTTCTCGAGTTGGGGCAGGTGCTCTCGACTTATGACAGGGACCTAAGGACCCGCCTCTGTTGGCCTCAGGAAAGGCCAGTCCCCATGCGAGTTGCTCGGGGCCTCTCGGGATTCTCTCCCTTCGAGCGGGCCTAAGTCCTTGTGTGGAGTCGGTGCCGGAACCTGAGGATTCCTCTCCAGTGCTGACATGGATCTTGGGGTACTTCTGGAGTCTCCCCAGGAGTCAGTCTTCGTCTCGAGTGGGGGCATGCACGTGCGCTTTCCTCCCGAGCTGTAGCAGAAATGTCTACGCTTCCCATCGCCGTGGAAAAGTGATCTGTGGGATTCCCTCAAGGCTTTCCACGAGGCTTTCCCACAGGGCTGTCCCACGTGCCACCGTGTTGTGAGGCGATCCTCGCCTTGAAATTCGAGGCAGTGCAGGGAAACACCTTTCCCTGGGAATGGACTGAGACATCTGGGGGACTCTGGGAATGGTGGCACGACCCCTGGAGTTCCTCTCGCCTTTCCTGTGGAGAGCGCCTCCTTTGAGATGCGACGGGAAAACTGGGAATTCTTTCCCTACCACGCAGGAAAGGATTCCTCCTCTCGAGCTATGAGGCGGAAATGGGCTCCTCTGGATGTGGGCGGGACTTTCGTGCTTCCTCTCGATAGGAGCTGGGTATGTAGGGGAACTTCTTGAGTTGCCAGCAAGGGTGTGAAGGACCCTTTGGAAGTTCCAGAGGTTTAGGTGTGTTACCTTGTGATGCCTCAGCGGAAATGGGCCTCATCTCGCCAGAAGGGCAGAACCTCCTGGATTTTCTCGAGTTGCAGCAGGTGCTCTCGACTTACGACGGGGACCTCAGGTACCCGCTCTGGTGGCCTCAGTAAAGGCCAGACCCCATGGGAGTAGCTTGAGGGCCTCTCAGGATTCCTCTCCCCTCGATGCCGGGGCCTACGATTTTGTGTGGAGTCGGTACTGGAACCTGAGGATTCCTCTCCAGTGCTGACATGGATCTTGGGGAACTTCTGGAGTCGCCCCTGGGGAGTCAGTCCTCCTCTCTAGTGGGGGTATGCACGTGCTTTTTTCTCCCGAGATGCAGCAGCAGTGTCACGCTTCCCTTCGCGTGGATCAAGGGATCTGTGGCTTTCCCTGGAGGCTTTCCCACGAGGCTTTCCCACGAGGCTATCCCACACGGCTGTTCCACCTGCCACGGTGGTGTGAGTCGTTCCTCGGCTTGAAAGTCGAGGCAGTGTAGGGAATACAGGTTTCCCTGGAATGGACTGAGACATCTGGTGGACTATGGGAATGGTGACACGACCGTGGAGTTCGTCTCGCCTTTCCTGTGGAGAGGGCCTCCTCTGGAGATGCGATGGGAACGACGGGAATTCTTTCGCCAACACGCAGATAAAGGATCCCTCCTCTCGAGCTATGAGGCAGAAACCGGGCTCCTCTGGATGTGAGAGGGACTCTCGTGCTTCCACTCTAGTGGAGACGGGTATTTCGGGGATCTTCTTGAGTTGCAGCAAGCGTGTGAAGGACCCTTTGGAAGTTCCAGATGTTAGGTGTGATTAGCCTCGAGACGCCTCAGCGGAAATGGGCCTAATCTCTCCTGGAGGGGAGAACCTCCTGGATTTTCTCGAGTTGCGGCAGGTGTTCTTGACTTACGAAGGGACCTCAGGGACCCCTCTGGTTGCCTCAGGAAAGGCCAGTCCCCATGCGAGTTGCTCTGGGGCCTCTCGGGATTCCTCTCCCGTCGATGCCGGGGCCTAAGACCTTTTGTGGAGTCGGTGTTGAAACCTGAGGATTCCTCTCCAGTGCTGACATGGATCTTGGAGTACTTCTGGAGTCTCCCCAGGGCATCAGTCCACGTCTAGAGTGGGGGCATGCACGTGCGCTTTCCTCCGAGCTGTAGCAGCGGTGTCAGGCTTCCCTTCGCCTGGACCAAGGTTCTGTGCCTTTCCCTTGAGGCTCTCCCACGAGGCTTTCCCAGAGGCTTTCCCATAGGGCTGTCCCAAGTGCCACCGTGGTGTGAGTCGATCCTCGGCTTGAAAGTGGCAGCAATCGAGGGAAAACAATTTTCCCTGGAATGGACTAAGACATCTGCGGGACTCTCGGAATGGTGGAACGACCCTGGAGTTCCTCTCGCCTTTCCTGTCGAGAGCGCCCCCTCCTGAGATGCGACGGAAGGCCGGTAATTCTTTCCCGACCACGCAGTGAAAGGATCCCTCCTCTCGAGCTAGGAGGCGGAAAACGGGGCTCCTCTGATGTGGGCGGACTCTCGTGCTTCCTCTCGAGTGGAGACGGGTATGTCGGGGAACTTCTTGAGTTGCAGCAAGGGTGTGAAGACCCTTTGGAATTCCAGTGGTTACGTGTGATTAGACTAGAGACGCCTCAAACAGAAATGGGCTTTATCTCTCCTGGAGGGGCGAACCTCCTGGATGTTCTTATGTTGTGGCAGGTGCTCTCCACTTATGTCGGGAACCACAGGGACCCCGCTCTGGTGGCCTCAGGAAAGGCCAGTCCCCATGCAAGTTGCTCGGAGCCTCTCGGGATTTCTCTCCCGTTGATGCCGGGGCCTAAGACCTTGTGTGGAATCGGTGCCGGAACCTGAGGATTCTCTGCAGTGCTGACATGGATCTTGGGGTACTTCTGGAGTCTCCGCAGGGGAGTCAGTCCTCGTCTCCAGTGGGGGCATGCACGTGAGATTTCCTCCCGAGCTGTAGCAGCAGAGTCACGCTTCCCTTCGCGTGGATCAAGGGATCTGTGGCTTTCACTCGAGGCTTTCCCAACAGGCTTTCTCACGAGGCTTTCCTACAGGGCTGTCCCCTGTGCCACCGTGGTGTGAGTCGATCCTCGCCTGAATGTCGAGGCAGTGCAGGGCAAACAGGATTCCCAGGAATGGACTGAGACATCTGGGGGACTCGGGGATTGGTGGCACGAACCTGGAGTTCCTCTCGCCTTTCCTGTGGAGAGCGCCTCCTTTTGAGATGCGACGGGAACGCCGGGAATTCTTTCCCGACCACGCAGGGAAAGGATCCCTCCTCTCGAGCTAGGAGGCGGAAACGGGGCTCCTCTGGATGTGGGCGACTCTCGTGCTTCCTGTCGAGTGGAGACGGGTATGTCCGGGAACTTCTTGAGTTGCAGCAAGGGGTGTGAAGGAGCCTCCGGAAGTTCCAGAGGTTAGGTGTGATTCGCCTGGGGACGCCTCAGAGGAAATGGGCCTCATCTCGCCTGGAGGGGAGAACCTCCTGGATTTTCTCGAGTTGCGGCAGGTGCTCTCGACTTACGACGGGCCCTCAGCGACCCCGCTCTGTTGGACTCAGGAAAGGCCGGTCCCCATGCAAGTTGTTCGGGGCCTCTCGGGAATCCTCTCCCGTTGATGCCGGGGCCTAAGACCTTGTGTGGAATCGGTGCCGGAACCTGAGGATTTCTCTCCAGTGCTGACATGGATCTTGGGGTACTTCTGGAGTCTCCCCAGGGGAGTCAGTCCTCGTCTCGAGTGGGGCAATGCACGTGAGATTTCCTCCCGAGCTGTAGCAGCAGAGTCACGCTTCCTTCGCGTGGATCAAGGGATCTGAGGCTTTTCCCTCGAGGCTTTCCCTCGAGGGTTTCCACAGGGCTGTCCTCGTGCCACCGTGGTGTGAGTCGATCCTCGTCTTGAAAGTAGAGGCAGTGCAGGGAAAAGAGTTTCCCTGGAATGGACTGAGACTCTGGTGGACTCTGGGAATGGAGGCACGACCCTGGATTTTTTCTCGCCTTTCCTGTGGACAGCGCCTCCTCTTGAGATGCTATGGGAACGCCGGAAATTCTTTCCGGACGACGCAGGGAAAGGATCCTTGCTCTCGAGCTAGGAGGCGGAAACAGGTCTCCTCTGGATGTTGGCGGGACTCTCGTGCTTCCTCTCGATTGGAGACGAGTATGTCCGGGAACTTCTTGAGTTGCAGCAAGGGTGTGAAGGAGCCTCTGGAAGTTCCAGAGGTTAGGTGTGATTAGCCTGGGGACGCCTCAGAGGAAATGGGCCTCATCTCGCCTGGAGGGGAGAACCTCCTGGATTTTCTCGAGTTGCCGGCAGGTGCTCTCAATTTCTGACGGGAACCTCAAGGACGCCGGCTCTCTAATAGCCTCAGGAAAGGCCAGTCCCGTTTCTAGTTGCTCGGGGCCTCTCGGGATTTCCTCTCCCGTCGAAACCGGGGCCTAAGTTCTTGTGTGGAGTAGGTGTCGGAACCTCAGCATCCCTCTCCAGTGCTGACATGGATCTTGGGGTACTTCTGGAGTCTCCCCAGGGGAGTCAGTCCTCGTCTCGAGGGGGGGATGCACGTGCGCTTTCCTCCCGAGCTGTAGCAGCAGTGTCGCGCTTGCCTTCCCGTGGATCAAGGGATCTGTGGCTTTCCCACGAGGCTTTCCCACAGGGCTGTCCCACGTGCCACCGTGGTGTGAGTCGATCCACGGCTTGAACGTCGAGGTAGTGCAGGGAAAACAGATTTCCATGGAATGGACTGAGACATCTGCGGAACTCTGGGAATGGTGGCACGACCCTGGAGTTCCTCTCGCCTTTCCTGTGGAGAGCGCCTCTTCTTGGGATGCGACGGGAATACCGGGAATTTTTTTCCCTACCACGCAGGGGCAGGATCCCTCCTCTCGAGGTATGAGGCGGAAACGGGGCTCCTCTGGATATGGCGGAACTCTAGAGCTTCCTCTCGAGTGGAGTCGGGAATGTCCGGGAACTTCTTGAGTTGCAGCAAGGGTGTGAAGGACCCTTTGGAAGATCCAGAGGTTAGGTGTGATTAGACTCGAGACGCCTCAGGGGAAAAGGGGTTAATCTCGCCTGGAGGGGAGAACCTCCTGGATTTTCTCGAGTTGTGGCAGGTGCTCTCGACTTACGACGGGGACCTCAGGAACCCGCTCAGGTCGCCTCAGGAAAGGCCAGTCCCCATGCGAGTTGCTCGGGGGTCTCTCGGGATTCCTCTGCGGTCGATGCTGGGGCCTAAGACCTTGTGTGGAGGAAGTGCCGGAACCTGAGGATTCTTCTCCAGTGCTGACATGGATCTTGGGGTACTTCTGGAGACTTCCAGGGGAGTCAGTCCTCGTCTCGAGTGGGGGCATGCACGTGCGCTTTCCTCCCCAGCTGTAGCAGCAGTGTCGCGCTTCCCTTCCCGTGGATCAAGGGATCTGTGGCTTTTCTTAGAGGCTTTCCCAGGAGGCTTTCCCACGAGGCTTTCCCACAGGGCTGTCCCACAAGCCACCGTGGTGTGAGTCGATCCTCGGCTTGAAAGTCGAGGCAGTGCAGGGAAAGCAGGTTTCCCTGGAATGGACTGAGACATCTGGGGGACTCTGTAAATGGTGGCACGACCCTGGAATTCCTCTCGCCTTTCCTGTGGAGAGCGCCTCCTCTTGAGATGAGACGGAAACACCGGGAATTCTTTCCCGATCATGCAGGGAAAGGATCCCTCCTCTCGAGCTACGAGGCGGAAACGGGGCTCCTCTGGATGTGGGCGGGACTCTAGTGCTGCCTCTCGAGTGGAGACGGTTATGTCGGGGAACTTCTTGAGTTGCAGCATGGTTGTGAAGGACCCTTTGGAAGTTCCAGAGGTTAGGTGTGATTGGCCTCGAGACGCCTCAGCGGAAATGGGCCTCATCTCGCCTGGAGGGGAGAACCTCCTGGATTTTCTCGAGTTGCAGCAGGTGCTCTTGACTTTCGACGGGGACCTCAGGGACACGCTCTGGTGGCCTCAGGAAAGGCCAGGCCCCAAGCGAGATCCTCATGGGCCTCTCTGGATTCCTCTCCCGTCGGTGCCGGGGCCTAAGATCTTGTGTGGAGTCGGTGTCGCAACCTGAGGATTCCTCTCCAGTGCTGACATGGATCTTGGGGTACTTCTGGAGTCTCCCCAGGGGAGTCAGTCCTCGTCTCGAGGGGGGGATGCACGTGCGCTTTCCTCCCGAGCTGTAGCAGCAGTGTCGCGCTTGCCTTCCCGTGGATCAAGGGATCTGTGGCTTTCCCACGAGGCTTTCCCACAGGGCTGTCCCACGTGCCACCGTGGTGTGAGTCGATCCACGGCTTGAACGTCGAGGTAGTGCAGGGAAAACAGATTTCCATGGAATGGACTGAGACATCTGCGGAACTCTGGGAATGGTGGCACGACCCTGGAGTTCCTCTCGCCTTTCCTGTGGAGAGCGCCTCTTCTTGGATGCGACGGGAATACCGGGAATTTTTTTCCCTACCACGCAGGGGCAGGATCCCTCCTCTCAAGGTATGAGGCGGAAACGGGGCTCTCTGATATGGCGGAACTCTAGTGCTTCCTCTCGAGTGGAGTCGGAATGTCCGGGAACTTCTTGAGTTGCAGCAAGGGTGTGAAGGACCCTTTGGAAGATCCAGAGGTTAGGTGTGATTAGACATGAGACGCCTCAGGGGAAAAGGGGTTAATCTCGCCTGGAGGG
>NW_017201213.1:0-6758 GCF_001704415.2 Capra hircus | reverse complement strand
AGGGAAAACAGTTTTCCCTGCAATGGACTGAGACATCTGGGGGACTCAGGGAATGGTGGCACGACCCTCGAGTTCCTCTCGCCTTTCCTGTGGAGAGCGCCTCCTCTTGAGATGCGACGGGAACGCCGGAAATTCTTTCCCAACCACGCAGGGAAAGGATCCCTCCTCTCGAGCTGGCAGGCGGAAACGGGGCACTCTGGATATGGGCGGGACCTCGGGTTCCTCTTGAGTGGAGACGGGTATGTCAGGGAACTTCTTGAGTTGCAGCAAGGGTGTGAAGGACCCTTTGGAAGTTCCAGAGTTTAAGTGTGATTACCCTCTGTTGCCTCAGCGGAAATGGGCCTCATGTCGGCTGGAGGGGAGAACATCCTGGATTTTCTCGAGTTGCGGCAGGTACTCTCGACTTACGATGGGGTCCTCAGGGACCCGCTCTGGTGCCTCAGGAAAGGCCAGTCCCCATTGCGAGTTGCACGGGGGCCTCTCTGGATTCCTGTCCTGTCGATGCGGGGCCTAAGATCTTGTGTGGAGTCGGTGCCGGAACCTGAGGATTCCTCTCCAGTGCTGACATGGATCTTGGGGTACTTCTGGAGTCTCCCCAGGGCAGTCAGTCCTCTACTCAAGTGGGGGCATGCACGTGCGCTTTCCTCCGAGCTGTAACAGCAGAGTCACGCTTCCCTTCGCGTGGAACAACGATCTGTGCCTTTCCATCGAGGCTTTCCCAAGAGGCTTTCCTCGAGGCTTTCCCACAGGGGGTCCCACGTCCACCGTGGTGTGAGTCGATCCTCGGCTTGAAAGTCGAGGCAGTGCAGGGAAAACAGGTTTCCCTGGAATGGACTGAGACATCCAGGGACTCTGGGAATGGTGGCACGACCTGGAGTTCCTCTCACGTTTCCGGTGGAGAGCGCCTCCTCTTGAGATGCGACTGGAACGCCGGGAATCTTTCCCGACCACGCAGGGAAGGATCCCCTCTCGGCTAGGAGCTGGAATCGGGGATCCTCTGATGGTGGCGGGATCTCGTGCATCCTCTCGAGTGCAGACGGGAATGTCGGGGAACGTCTAGAGTTGCAGCAAGGGTGTGAAGGACCCTTTGGAAGTTCCAGAGTACGGTGTGATTAGCCTCGAGATACCTGAGCGGAAATAGGTCTCAGCTCGCCTGGAGGGAGAACTCCTGGATTTTCTCGAGTGGCGGCAGGTGCTCTCGACTTACGACGGGGACCTCAGGGACCCGCTCGGTGGCCTCAGGAAAGGCCAGTCCCCATGCGAGTTGCTCTGGGCCTCTCAGGATTCCTCTCCCGTTGATGCAGGGCCTAAGACCTTGTGTGGAGTCGGTGCCGGAACCTGAGGATTCCTCTCCAGTGCTGACATGGATCTTGGGGTACTTCTGGAGTCACCCCAGGGGTGTCAGTCCTCGTCTCGAGTGGGGCCATGCACGTGCGCTTTCCTCCGAGTTTTAGCAGCAGTGTCACGCTTCCCTTCGCGTGGATCAAGGATCTGTGGCTTTCCCTCCAGGCTTTCCCACGAGGTTTTCCCACGAGGCTTTCCCACAGGGCTGTCCCACGTGCCACCGTGGTGTGAGTCGATCCTCGCTTGAAAGTTGAGGCAGTGCAGGGAATACAGGTTTCCCTGGAATGGACTGAGACATCTGGGCGACTCTGGGAATGGTTGCACGACCCTGGAGTTCCTCTCGCCTTTCCTGTGGAGAGCGCCTCCTCTTGAGATGCGACGGGAACGCCGGGAATTCTTTCCCGACCACGCAGGGAAAGGATCCCTCCTCTCGAGCTAGGAGGCGGAAACGGGCTCCTCTGGATGTGGGCGGACTCTCGTGCTTCCTCTCGAGTGGAGTCAGAAATGTTGCGGAACTTCTTGAGTTCCAGCAAGGGTGTGAAGGACCCCTTGGAAGTTCCAGAGTTTAGGTGTGATAGCCTCGAGACGCCTCAGTGGAAATGGGCCTCATCTCGCCTGGAGGGAGAACCTCCTGGATTTTCTCGAGTTGCGGCAGGTGCTCTCGACTTACGACGGGGACCTCAGGGACCCGCTCTGGTGGCCTCAGGAAAGGCCAGTCCCCTTGCGAGTTGCTCGGGCCCCTCGGGGTCTCTCGGGATTCCTCTCCAGTCGATATCGGGCCTAAGACCTTGTGTGGAGTCGGTGCCAGACCTGAGGTTTCCTCTCCAGTTCTGACATGGATCTTGGGTACTTCTGGAGTCTCCCCAGTGGAGTCAGTCCTCGTCTCGAGTGGGGGCATGCACGTGCGATTTCCTCCCTAGCTGTAGCCGCAGTGTCACCCTTTCCTTCACGTGGAACAAGGAATCTGTGGCATTCCCTCGAGGCTTTCCCACTAGGCTTTCCCACAGGCTGTCCACGTCCCACCGTGGTGTGAGTCTATCCTCGCTTGAAAGTCAAAACAGTGCAGAGAAAACAGGTTTCCCTGGAATGGACTGGAGACATCTGGGGGAATCTGGGAATGCTGGCATGACCCCGGAGTTCCTCTCGCCTTTCCTGTGGAGAGCGCCTCCTCTTGAGTTGCGACAGGAACTCCGGGAATTCTTTCTCGAGCACGCAGGGAAAGGATCCCTCCTCTCGAGCTAGGAGGTGGAAACGGGGGCTCCTCTGGATGTGGTCGGGACTCTTCGTGCTTCCTCTCGAGTGGAGACGGGTATGTCAGGGAACTTCTTGAGTTAAAGTAAAGGTGTGAAGGATCATTGGAATTTCCAGAGGTCAGGTGTGATTAGCTCAGGACGCCTCAGCGGAAATGGGCCTCATCTCGCCTGGAGGGTAGAATCTCCTGGATTTTCTCGAGTTGTGTCAGGTGCACTGGACTTACGACAGGGACCTCAGGGACGCGCCCTGGTGGCATCGGTAAAGGAAATTTCCTTGCGAGTTACTCGGGGCCTCTCGGATTCCTCTCCCGTCGATGCGGGGCCTAAGACCTTGTGTGGAGTCGGTGCCAGGACCTGAGGATTCCTCTCCAGTGCTGACATGGATCTTTGGGTACTTCTGGAATCTCCCCAGGGAAGTCAATCCTCGTCTCGAGTTGGGGCATGCACGTGCCCTTTCCTCCCGAGCTGTAGCAGCAATGTCACGCTTCCTTCGCATGGAACAAGGATCTGGGGCATTCCCTCGAGGCTTTCCCAAAAGGCTTTCCCCCTGAGGCTTTCCCACAGGGCTGTCCCACGTGCCACCGTGTTGTGAGTCGATCCTCGCTTGAAAGTCGAGGCAGTGCAGGGAAAACTGGTTTCCCTGGAATGGACTGAGGCATCTGGAGGACTCTGGGAATGGTGGCACGACCCTGGAGTTCCTCTCGCCTTTCCTGTGGAGAGCGCCTCCTCTTTAGATGCGACGGGAACGCCGGGAATTTCTTTCCCGACCACGCATGGAAAGGATCCAACCTCTCGAGCTAGGAGGCGGAAACGGGGCTCCTCTGGATGTAGGCGGGACTCACGTGCTTCGTCTCGAGTGGAGACGGGTATGTCGGGTAACTTCTTGATTTGCAGGCAAGGGTGTGAAGGACCCGTTGGAAGTTCCAGAGGTTAGGTGTGATTAGCCTCGAGACGCCTCTGCGGAAATGGGCCTCATCTCACCTGGAGGGGAGAACCTCTTGGATTTTCTCGAGTTGCGGCAGGTGCTCTCGACTTACGACGGGGACCTCAGGGACCCGCTTTGGTGGCCTCAGGAAAGGCCATTCCCCATGCGAGTTGCTCGGGGGCCTCTCGGGATTCCTCTCCCGTCGATGCCGGGGCCTACGACCTTGTGTTGAGTCAGTGCCGGAATCTTAGGATTCCTCTCCCAGTGCTGACATGGATCTTGGGTGTATTTCTGGAGTCTCCCCAGGGGAGTCAGTCCTCGTCTCGAGTGGGGGCAGGCACGTGCACGTGCCTCTCGAGCTGAAGCATTAGTGTCGCCGCTTCCATTCGCGTGGATCAAGGGATCTGTGGCTTTCCCTCGAGGCTTTCCCACGAGGCTTTCCCACGACGCTTTCCCACAGGGCTGTCCCACGTGCCACCGTGGTGTGAGTCGATCCTCGGCTTGAAAGTCGAGGCCAGTACAGGGAAAACAGGTTTCCCTGGAATGGACTGAGACATCCAGGGGACTCTGGGAATGGTGGCACGACCCTGGAGTTCCTCTCGCCATTCCTGTGAAGCGCGCCTCCTCTTGAGATGTGACGGGAACACCGGGAATTCTATCCCGACCACGCAGGGGAAAGGATCCCTCCTCTCGAGCTAGGAGGCGGAAACGGGGCTCCTCTGGATGTGGGCGGGACTCTCGTGCTTCCTCGCGAGTGGAGACGGGTATGTCGGGGAACTTCTTGAGTTGCAGTAAGGGTGTGAAGGACCCTTTGCAAGTTCCAGAGGTAAGGTGTGATTAGCCTCGAGATACCTCAGTAGAAATGGGCCTCATCTCGCCTGGAAGGGAGAACCTCCTGGATTTTCTCGAGTTGAGGCAGGTGCTCTCGACTTACGACGGGGACATCAGGGACCCGCTGCGGTGGCCTCAGGAAAGGCCCAGTCCCCATGCGAGTTTGCTCTGCGGCCTCTCGGGATTCCTCTCACGTCGATGCAGGGGCCTAAGACCTTGTGTGGAGTCGGTGCCGGTACCTGAGGATTCCTCTCCAGTGATGACATGGATCTTGGGGGTACTTCTGGAGTTTCCCCAGGGGTGTCAGTTTCATCTCAAGTGGGGCCATGCACGTGCGCTTTCCTCCCGAGCTTTATCAGCAGTGTCACGCTTTCCCTTTCGCGTGGATCAAGGGATCTGTGGCTTTCCCTGGAGGCTTTCCCACGAGGCTTTCCCACAGGGCTGCCCCACGTGCCACTGTGGTGTGAGTCGATCCTCGGCTTGAAAGTCAAGGCAGTGCAGGGAAACCAGGTTCCCTGGAATGGACTGAGACATCTGGGGTACTCTGGCAATAGTGGCATGAACCTGGAGTTCCTCTCGCTTTTCCTCTGGAGAGCGCCTCCTCTTGAGATGCGACGGGAACGCCGCGAATTCTTTCCCCACCACGCAGGGAAAGGATCCCTCCTCTCGTGCTTAGGAGGTGGAAACGGGGCTCCTCTGGATGTGGTCGGGACTCTCGTGCTTCCTCTCGACTGGAGACGGGTATATCAGGGAACTTCTTGAGTTGCAAGCAAGGGTGTGAAGGACCCTTTGGAATTTCCTTAGGTAAAGTGTGATTAGCCTCGAGATACCTCAGCGGAAATGGGCCTCATGTCGCCTGGAGGGGAGAACCTCCTGGATTTTCTCGATTTGCGGCAGGTGCTCTCGACTTACGATGGGTACCTCAGGGAACCGCTCTGGTGTCCTCAGGAAAGGCCAGTCCCATGCGAGTTGCTCGGGGGGCCTCTCGGGGATTCCTCTCACGTCGATTGCCAGGGCCTAAGACCTTGTGTGGAGTCGGTGCCAGAACCTGAGGATTCCTCTCCAGTGCTGACATGGATCTTGGGGTATCCTGGAATCTCCCCAGGGAAGTCAGTGCTCGTCTCGAGTGGGGCATGCAAGTGCACTTTCCTCCCGAGCTTGTAGCAGCAGTGTAACGCTACCCTTCCCGTGGAAAAAGGGATTCTGTGGCATTCCCTCGAGTTTCCCACGAGGCTTTCAAAAGAGGCTTTCCCACGAGGCTTTCCCACAGGGCTGTCCCACATGCCACAGTGGTGTGAGTCGATCCTCGGCTTGAAAGTCGAGGCAGTGCAGGGGAAACAGGTTCCCTGGAATGGACTGAGACTCCAGGGGACTCTGGGAATGGTGGCACGACCCTGGAGTTCCTCTCGCCTTTCCTGTGGAGCGCGCCTCCACTTGAGATGTGACGGGAACGCCGGGAATTCTTTCCCGACCACGCAGGGAAAGGATCCTTCTCTCGGGCTAGGAGCTGGAATCGGGGCTCCTCTGGATGTTGGCGGACTCTCGTGCTTCCTCTCAAGTGCAGACGGGTATGTCGGGGAACTTCTAAAGTTGCAGCAAGGGTGTGAAGGACCCTTTGGAAGTTCCAGAGGTACGGTGTGATTAGCCTCGAGATACCTGAGCGGAAATAGGTCTCAGCTCGCCTGGAGGGGAGAACCTCCTGGATTTTCTCGAGTGGCGGCAGGTGCTCTCGACTTACGACGGGGACCTCAGGGACCCGCTCTGGTGGCCTCAGGAAAGGCCAGTCCCCATGCGAGTTGCTCTGGGGCCTCTCGGGATTCCTCTCCCGTTGATGCAGGGGCCTAAGACCTTGTGTGGAGTCGGTGCGGAACCTGAGGATTCCTCTCCAGTGCTAACATGGATCTTGGGGTACTTCTGGAGTCTCCCAGGGGTGTCAGTCCTCGTCTCGAGTGGGGCCATGCACGTGCGCTTTCCTCCCGAGTTTTAGCAGCAGTGTCACGCTTCCCTTCGCGTGGATCAAGGGATCTGTGGCTTTCCCTCGAGCTTTCCACGAGGCTTTCCCACAGGGCTGCCCCACGTGCCACTGGGGTGTGAGTCGATCCTCGGCTTGAAAGTTGAGGCAGTGCAGGGAATACAGGTTCCCTGAAATGGACTGAGACATCTGGGGGACTCTAGGAATGGTGGCACGAACCTGGAGTTCCTCTCGCTTTCCTCTGGAGAGCGCTTCCTCTTTGAGATGCGACGGGAACGCCGGGAATTCTTTCCGACCACGCATGGAAAGGATCATCCTCTCGAGCTATGAGGCGGAAACAGGCTCCTCTGGATGTGGGCGCGACTCTCGTGCTTCTCTCGAGTGGAGACGGGTATGTCGGGGAACTTCTTGAGTTGCAGCAAGGGTGTGAAGG
>NW_017201212.1:0-6759 GCF_001704415.2 Capra hircus | reverse complement strand
CTGGAGGGGAGAACCTCCTGGATTTTTCTCGAGTTGCGGCAGGTGGCTCTCGACTTACGACGGGACCTCAGGGACCCGCTCTGGTGGCCTCAGGAAAGGCCAGTCCCCATGCGAGTTGCTCGGGCCCTCGGGATTCCTCTCCCGTCGATGCCGGGGCCTAAGAATTGTGTGGAGTCGGTGCCGGAACCTGAGGATTCCTCCAGTGCTGACAATGGATCTTGGGTACTTCTGGAGTCTCCCCCAGGGGAGTCAGTCCTCGTCTCGAGTGGGGGCATGCACGTGCGCTTTCCTCCCGAGCTGTAGCAGCAGTGTCACGCTTCCCTTCGCTGGATCAAGGGATCTGTGGCTTTCCCTCGAGGCTTTCCTGAGGAGGCGAGGCTTTCCCACGAGGCTTTAGGGCTTTCCCACGTGCCACCGTGGTGTGAGTCGATTTCGGCTTGAAAGTCGAGGCAGTGCAGGGAAAACAGGTTTCCCTGGAATGGACTGAGACATCTGGGGAACTCTGGAATGGTGGCACGACCCTGGAGTTCCTCTCGCCTTTCCTGTGGAGAGCGCCTCCTCTTGAGATGCGACGGAACGCCGGGAATTCTTTCCCACCACGCAGGGAAAGATCCCTCCTCTCGAGCTAGGAGGCGGAAACGGGCTCCTCTGGATGTGGGGGACTCTCGTGCTTCCTCTCGAGTGGAGACGGGTATGTCGGGAAACTTTTGAGTTGCAGCAAGGGTGTGAAGGACCCTTTGGAAGTTCCAGAGTTTAGGTGTGATTAGCCTCGAGACGCCTCAGCGGAAATGGGCCTCATCTCGCCTGGAGGGAGAACCTCCTGGATTTTCTCGAGTTGCGGCAGGTGCTCTCGACTTACGACGGGGACCTCAGGGACCCGCTCTGGTGGCCTCAGGAAAGGCCAGTCCCCATGCAGTTCTCGGGGCCTCTCGGATTCCTCTCCCGTCGATGCCGGGGCCTAAGATCCTTGTGTGGAGTCGGTGCCGAACCTGAGGATTTCTCTCCAGTGCTGAATGGATCTTGGGGTATTTCTGGAGTCTCCCAGGGGAGTCAGTCCTCGTCTCGAGAGGGGGCATGCACGTGCGCTTTCCTCCGAGCTGTAGCAGCAGTGTCACGCTTCATTTGCGTGGATCAAGGGATCTGTGGCTTTCCCTCGAGGCTTTCCCACGATTTCCCACGAGGCTTTCCCACGAGGCTTTCCCACAGGGCTGTCCCACGTGCCACCGTGGTGTGAGTCGATCCGTGGCTTGAAAGTCGAGGCAGTGCAGGGAAAACAGTTTTCCCTGGAATGGACTGAGACATCTGGGGGACTCAGGGAATGATGGCACGACCCTGCAGTTCCTCTCGCCTTTCCTGTGGAGAGCGCCTCCTCTTGAGATGCGACGGGAACGCCAGGAATTCTTTCCCAACCACGCAGGGAAAAGATCCTCCTCTCGAACTAGGAGGCGGAAGCGGGGCTCCTCTTGATGTGAGCGGGACTCTCGTGCTTCCTTTCGAGTGGAGACGGGAATGTCGGGGAACTTCTTGAGTTGCAGCAAGGGTGTGAAGGACCCTTTAGAAATTCCAGATTTTAGATGTGATTAACCTCGGTACGCCTCAGCGGAAATGGGCCTCATCTCGCCTGGAGGGGAGAACCTCCTGGATTTTCTCGAGTTGCGGCAGGTTATCTCGTCTTACGACGGGGACCTCAGGGACCCGCTCTGGTGGCCTCAGGAAAGGCCAGTTCCCATGCGGGTTGCTGGGGGCCTCTCGGGATTCCTCTCCCGTCGATGCCGGGGCCTAAGATCTTGTGTGGAGTCTGTGCCAAAACCTGAGGATTCCTCTCCATTGCCGACATGTATCTTGGGGCACTTCTGGAGTCTCCCCAGGGGAGTAAGTCCTCGTCTCGAGTGGGAGCATGCACGTGCGCTTTCCTCCGAGCTGTAGCAGCAGTGTTGAGCTTCCCTTCGCGAGAATCAAGGGATCTGTGGCTTTCCTCGAGGCTTTCCACGACGCTTTCCACGACGCTTTCCCACCAGGTTTTCCCACGAGGCTTTCCCACAGTGATGTCCCACGTGCCACCGTGGTGTCAGTCGATCCTCGGTTTGAAAGTCGAGGCAGTGCCGAGGAAACAGGCTTTCCCTGGAATGCACTGAGACATCTGGGGGACTCTAGGAATGGTGGCACGACCCTGGAGTTCCTCTCGCCTTTCCTGTGAAGAGCCCCCCTCTTGAGATGCGACGGACGCCGGGAATTCTTTCCCGACGACGCAGGGAAAGGATCCCACTCCTCGAGCTAGGAGACAGAAACGGGGCTCATCTGGATGTGGCCGGGACTCTCGTGCTTCCTCTTGAGTGGAGACGGGTATGTCCGGGAACTTCTTGAGTTGCAACAAGGCTGTGAAGGACCCTTTGGAAGTTCCAGAGGTTAGGTGTGATTAGCCTCGAGTCGCCTCAGCGGAAATGGGCCCCATCTCGCCTGGAGGGGACAACCTTCTGGGTTTTCTCGACTTGCGGCAGGTGCTCTCGACTTACGACGGGGACCACAGGGACCACCTCTGGAGGCCTCAGGAAAGGCCAGTCCCCATGCGCATGCTCGGGAGCCTTTCGGGATTTCTCTCCCATCGATGCAGGGTCCTAAGACCTTGTTTGGAGTCGGTGCCGGAACCTGAGTATTCCTCTCCAGTACTGACATGGATCTTGGGGTACTTCTGGAGTCTCCCCAGGGGAGTCAGTCCACGTCCCGAGTGGGGGCATGCACGTGCGCTTTCCTCCCGAGCTGTAGACGCAGTGTCACGCTTCCCTTCGCGTGGATCAAGGGATCTGTGGCTTTCCCTCGAGGCTTTCCCACGAGGCTTTCCCACGAGGCTTTCCCACAGGGCTGTCCCACGTGCCACCGTGGTGTAAGTCGATCCTCGGCTTGAAAGTCGAGGCAGTGCAGGGAAAACAGGTTTCCCTGGAATGGACTGAGACATCTGGGGGAC
The DNA here is from genome assembly GCF_001704415.2 of Capra hircus. Taxonomy (NCBI): domain Eukaryota; kingdom Metazoa; phylum Chordata; class Mammalia; order Artiodactyla; family Bovidae; genus Capra; species Capra hircus. The sequence continues at coordinate 3,797 of NW_017201212.1, read as the reverse complement.
TCTGGGAATGGTGGCATGACCCTGGAGTTCCTGTCGCCTTTCCTGTGGAGAGCGCCTCCTCTTGAGATGCGACGGGAACGCCGGGAATTCTTTCCCGACCACGCAGGGAAAGATCCCTCCTCTCGAGCTATGAGGCGGAAACGGGGCTCCTCTGGATGTGCGCAGGTCTATCGTGCTTCCTCTCGAGTGGACACGGGTATGTCGGGGAACTTCTTGAGGTGGCAGCAAGGGTGTGAAGGACCCTTTCGAAGTTCCAGAAGTTAGGTTTGATTAGCCTCGAGACGCCTCAGCGGAAATGGGCCTCATCTCGCCTGGAGGGGAGAACCTCCTGGATTTTCTCGAGTTGGGGCTGGTGCTCTGAACTTACGAAGGGGACCTCAGGGACCCGCTCTGGTGGCCTCAGGAAGGCCAGTCCCCATGCGAGTTGCTCGGGGCCTCTCGGGATTCCTCTCCCTTCGATGCCGGGGATTAAGCCCTTGTGTGGAGTCGCTGCCGGAACCTGAGGATTCCTCTCCAGTGCTGACATGGATCTTGGGGTACTTCTGGAGTCTCCCCAGGGGAGTCAGACCTCGTCTCGAGTGGGGGCATGCACGTTCGATTTCCTCCCGAGCTGTAGCAGCAGTGTCGCGCTTGCCTTCGGGTGGATCACGGGATACGTGGCTTTCCCTTGAGGCATTCCCACGAGGCTTTCCCACGAGGCTTTCCCACGAGGCTTTCCCACAGGGCTGTCCACGTGCCACCGTGGTGTGAGTCAATCCTCAGCTTGAAGTCGAGGCAGTGCAGGGAAACAGTTTTCCCTGGAATGGCCTGAGACATCTGTTGGACTCTGGGAATGGTAGCAAGACCCTGGAGTTCCTCTTGCCTTTCCTGTGGTTGCGCCTCCTCTTGAGATGCGAGTGGAACGCCGGGAATTCTTTCCGGATAACGCAGGGAAAGGATCCTTCCTCTCGAGCTATGAGGCGGAAACGGGCTCCTCTGGATGTGGGCAAGACTCTCGTGCTTCCTCTCGAGTGGAGAGGGGTATTTCGGGGAACTTCTTGAGTTGCAGTTAGGGTTTGAAGGCACCTTTGTTAGTTCCAGACGCTTGTTGATTAGCCTCGAGACGCCTCGTCGGATATGGGCCACATCTCGCCTGGAGGGGAGAACCTCCTGGATTTTCTCGAGTTGCAGCAGGATCTCTCGACTTACGACTTGGACCTCAGAGACCCGCTCTGGTGGCCTCATGAAAGGCCAGTCCCCATGCAAGTTCCTCGGGGCTTCTCGGATTTCTCTCCCGTCGATGCCGGGGCCTAAGATATTGTGTGGAGTCGGTGCCGGAACCTGAGGATTTCACTCCTGTGCTGCAATGGATCTTGGGGTACTTCTGGAGTCTCCCCAGGGGAGTCAGTCCTCGTCTCGAGTGGGGGCATGCACGTGCGCTTTCATCCGGAGCTGTAGCAGCAGTGTCACGCTTACATTTGCTTGGATCAAGGGGTCTGTGGCTTTCCCTCGAGGCTTTCCCTCGAGGCTTTCCCACGAGGCTTTCCCACGAGGCTTTCCCACAGGGCTGTCCCACGTGCCACCGTGGTGTGAGTCGATTCGTGGCTTGAAAGTCGAGGCAGTGCAGGGAAAACAGTTTTCCCTGGAATGGACTGAGACATCTGGGGGACTCAGGGAATGATGGCACGACCCTGCAGTTCCTCTCGCCTTTCCTGTGGAGAGCGCCTCCTCTTGAGATGCGACGGGAACGCCAGGAATTCTTTCCCAACCACGCAGGGAAAAGATCCCTCCTCTCGAACTAGGAGGCGGAAGCGGGGCTCCTCTTGATGTGAGCGGGACTCTCGTGCTTCCTTTCGAGTGGAGACGGGTATGTCGGGGAACTTCTTGAGTTGCAGCAAGGGTGTGAAGGACCCTTTAGAAATTCCAGATATTAGATGTGATTAGCCTCGGTACGCCTCAGCGGAAATGGGCCTCATCTCGCCTGGAGGGGACAACCTCCTGGATTTTCTCGAGTTGGGGCAGGTTATCTCGTCTTACGACGGGGACCTCAGGGACCCGCTCTGGTGGCCTCAGGAAAGGCCAGTTCCCATGCGAGTTGCTCGGGGGCCTCTCGGGATTCCTCTCCCTTCGATGCCGGGGCCTAAGATCTTGTGTGGAGTCAGTGCCGGAACCTGAGGATTCCTCTCCAATGCCGACATGGATCTTCGGGGACTTCTGGTGTATCCCCAGGGGCGTCAGACCTCGGCTCGAGTGGGGGCATGCACGTGCGCTTTCCTCCCGAGCTTTGCAGCAGTGTCACACTTCCCTTCGCATGGATCAAGGGATTTGTGGTTATCACTCGAGGCTTTCCACGAGGCTTTCCAACGAGGCTTTCCCACAGGGCTGTCCCACGTGCCACCGTGCTGTGAGTCGATCCTCGGCTTGACAGTCGAGGCAGTGCAGGGAAAAAGGTTTCCCTAGAATGGATTGAGACATCTGGGGGACTCTGGGAATGTTGGCACGACCCTGGAGTTCCTCTCGCCTTTCCTGTGGAGAGCGCCTCCTCTTGAGATGCGAGGAGAATGCCGGGAATTCTTTCCTGACCGCGCAGTGAAAGGATCCCTCCTCTCGAGCCATGAGGTGGAAACGAGGCTCCTCTGGATATGGTGGGACTCTCATGCTTCCTCTCGAGTGGAGACGGTATGTCGGGGAACTTCTTGAGTTGAAGCAAGGGTGTGAAGGACCCTTTGGAAGTCCATAGGTTAGGTGTGATTAGCCTCGAGACGCCTCAGCGGAAATGGACCTCATCTCGCCTGGAAGGGAGAACCTCCTGTATTTTCTCGAGTTGCGGCAGGTGCTCTTGACTTATGACGGGGACATCAGGAACCCGCTCTGGTGGCCTCAGGAAAGGCAGGTCCCCATACGAGTTGCTCGGGGCTCTCGGGATTCCTCTCCCCTGATGCCGGGGCCTAAGACTTGTGTGGAGTCGGTGCTGGAACGTGAGGATTCCTCTCCAGGGCTGACATGGATCTTGGGTACTTATGGAGTCTCCCCAGGGGAGTCAGTCTCGTCTCAAGTGTGGGCATGCAGGTGCGCTTTCTCCCGAGCTGTAGCAGCAGTGTCACGCTTCCCTTCACTTGGATTAAGGGATCTGTGGCTTTCCTTCGAGGCTTTCCCACGAGACTTTCCACGAGGCTTCCCACAGGGCTGTCCCACGTGCCACCGTCGTGTGAGTCGATCCTCAGCTTGAAAGTCGAGGCAGTGCAGGGAAACAGGTTTCCCTGAAATGGCCTGAGACATCTGGGGACTCTGGGAATGGTGGAACGACCCTGCAGTTCCTCACGCCTTTCCTGTGTAAAGCGTCCCTCTTGAGATGCGACGGGAACGCGGCGAATTCTTTCCAGACAACGCACGGAAAGGATCCACCTCTGGAGCTAAGAGGCAGAAATGGGGCTCCTCTGGATGTGGGCGGGACTCTCGTGCTTCCTCTCGAGTGGAGACGGGTATGTCGGGGAACTTCTTGAGTTGCAGCAAGGGTGTGAAGGACCTTGGAAGTTCCAGAGGTTAGGTGTGATTAGCCTCAAGACGCTCAGCGGAAATGGGCTCATCTTGCCTGGAGGGGAGAACCTCCTGGATTTTCTCGAGTTACGGAGGGGCTCTCGACTTATGACGGGGACCTCAGGGACCCGCTCTGGTGGACTCAGGAAAGGCCAGTCCACATGCGCGTTGCTCAGGGGCCTCTCGGGATTCCTATCCCGTCGATGCCGGGGCCTACGAACTTGTGTGGATTCGGTTCCGGAACTTGAGGATTCCTCTCCAGTGCTGACATGGATCTTGGG
>NW_017201211.1:0-19221 GCF_001704415.2 Capra hircus | reverse complement strand
TGGCCGAGAAACTGGCCCCCTCCTTTATTGTTCAGAAGGCCTTTATCCCTCTCCTTCTCGAACTAGTCTCTCGGCCTGGTTTCTTGGGACTCTGGGGACTCTCTTTTTCTCTCTCTCTTCTCTCCTTCCCTCTCTCTGCTCTTTAACTTCAGGCTGAATCTCCACCTGGGGCGCGGAGGCTCTCCAGGTCTACTTACTTGCCCTGGCTGTTAAGAACCGCAGGAAAGGGAGCTTAAGGTGAGGCACCCTTAGATATTCAAGCGGGTGCCAGTGGCCCAATGTAGATGGTGCAAATTCCTTGTCTGGAATTTTAGTGGCCTTCCGCGTAAACCAAGCTATTCAGCCCTCTTCCTCCACTTAATCTTCCTACTACGCTACAGTTTCTTAATCTAATCTTATATTAATAAATAAAGAAGTCTTTCCACGCCAACGCCGTCCACCCTTCGAATTCCCTGGATCCACCGGGGCTGGACCCCTGCAAGTGGCGTCCGGAACAGGCTATTCGAAGGTAGGTTCCTCGGAGCAAAATCTCCCCCCAGAGCACTCTCCGTTGCTCCCCCGGAGCACTCTCTGTTGCTCCCCCAGAGTGACTTAATCACTCCCCCAGGAGTACTTTCGGGTACTCCCCCAGTGTTGAGTATTCGGGACGGCTAGGACCCCACTCAGGGTGCCGCGGACCCCCCTGTAGGATAGACAGGGTGAAGAGGAGTGGGAAGTGTTCAAGGGTTTAAGAGAAACCTGGTGCTCTAGAGGTTGAAAAGAAACCTGCTATCTTAGGGTTAAAAACAAAACCCCCCTTGGCTAAGGTAAAACCTTTTTGTCAAGGCAGACTTTTCTATAACTCTTAATTTTCTGACAGGGGTAACAATGACTCAAAACAATGACACCTCTTTATACAAGTAATTTTGTAACTGTTAAACAAAAAAGACAAATTAAAGATTAAAAGGCTAGTGTTACGAGAGCAATGTCCTTGGTTTCCAGAAAAGGGATTTAGATACTTGGGTGAAGCTAGGAAAACAGCTAAAAACTTATTATACTTTGCATGGGCCTGTAAATGCTTTTGCTCTGTAAAGTATGATTACAAATGTTCTGGACCCCTGTCATGAGGCTGTTAGATAGCCTATGGGAGAGGCTATAGCAGTTAATGGTAGTGGGTCTCCACCTTCTACGCAGATCATATTTTCTGCCATTGGCAAACAAAAGGAGACAGACAGTACTCTTCCTCCCGAGGAAGGAGGGTGCTTACAGGACGCAGCGGCCGAGGGCCCTGGAGAGCCCCCTCCCCCTCTACACAAACCAAATCTTTAAAAAAGGTATCTTATTTAAGGCGACCACTGCAACCTCTGCTTGCGCCTCCCCAGGGCTTAAGAACTCCCCACTTTATATCCAAAGCCTCCCAAAACATGGCTTAAGTTTGAAAACGATAGTGACAATATTTTTGAGCAAAAGAGCTTTTAAAACAGAGCTTGCTCCTTGCATAAAATCCCCTCAGGAGGGGCCTCACCTCCCCCCCCCAAAAAGGAAGAAAAAGAAAAAAAGAAAGAAAAATATTCGTAATAAAAAGGACTTTACAAATGCAAAATGTTTCTCTTGAGGCCAAATAGAACATTTTTTGCCAAAATGTCCTGCTAAACAGAGACAACAACCCGTACCAAACAACCCCAGGTAGCTCAGGCCTGGACCTCAGTTCCACCACCTCAATAATAATAACTCCTGACTCAGATTCCAATGGGAGTGGCTAGTCCCCTGCCTGAGGACATGGTAAGACTTGTGCTGGGGCATAGCTTGCTTTCTTTTCAAAAAATTTCGGTAGTGTCTTGTGTAGTAAATTCTGATTATACTGAAAAAATTGAAGTTTTGATCTCGCCACCTGCTAAAACTGTGCAATTAATAAAAATTAAAAAAAATAGCACAGCTTTTGCTTTTACCTTATTACCAGACAGAAAAACCAGACAAAAAAAGCCCCAGAGGATCTAGATCTAGCTTTTTGCAGAATATTGCAGCTTCTAGGTCTTTAAAAGATTTTTTAATTCAAGGATATAAAATGTCATGGCTGTTAGACAATAGACAAGACGTTTCTTACATTGCTGAGAGACTGGCCCAGCTCCTGGCCAACATATACTACTGAAAATGAGTTCATAGGATTAGAGAAAGTGGTATGCAAGATGGAAATGCTATAAAATAAGAGGTGAGAGAGAGTTTAAAACCTTGGTGAGTAGTGAGCTCCCCGTTGCTGGAAGTATGCAAGCAAAGATTAAATGGTTACTTGTCATCTAAAAGGCTATAGACCAGATTTGGGTTATACCAAGATCATTGAAAAAGCTTATAAAGATATTGTGTAACACCTCTTTTCCTGCTTCTTATATTTAGGTCTGCCAAAAGTTTTAAAACTGATAATGTCCCTTTAAAGCTGCTGAGAGATTGTTTACTAACTTTAAATGATTTCCAAAAATTATTAGGTGATATTAATTGGATATGCCCACATTTAAAACTGACTTCTGTAGATTTAAAGCCTTTTGTTTGATTGCTTAAAAAAAACAATCCTAATCCCAGTTCTAAGAAAAGGTTGACTAGTGAGACAGAGTTGGCTTTTGTTAAAGTGAATGAGGCTTTAAATGATCAGTAATTAAGATTAATATTGCCAAAAGAGGAGATTAAATTATTCTTGCCACAAAAATGTATACCTACAGGATGCTTGTGACAAGAAGGCCCATTGGTTCCATCTACCAATGACCCCAAGAAAAATAGTTTTATCTTATCCCAACTTGGTGGAACAATTAATTAAAAAAAAAAGAAAAAGAAGTGTAAAACTTTTTGGAAAATAAGTAACAAATATATTAATTCCATTCAATAAGGATCAACTGCAAGTCTTTTACAAAAATAGTGATGATTTGGCAAGTTGCTCTGATAGATTTCAGGAGTCAAATTTTGTTTTATTTGCCCTCAAGCCCCCACAGTAGTTAACAGTGCAAAAATTTTAGATTGGCAATTTGAGGATACCTGTGGAACTTTCCAACCTTATGTTGTTCCTTCGCTCCCCCTTACCCTGTGGGGGAGGGACATGCTATCTCAAATGGGAGTGTTACTTTTTAGCCCTGATGATAAAGTGACCTCTCAGATGCTGCAGATAGGCTATGATCCATCAAAAGGATTGGGTAAACAACAGACAAAAATAATTGAGCCAATTTGTCCAACTCCTCGCAAGCTATGTACTGGATTGGGATATCCAAATTTATAATGAAGGCCAGTGTTTTTGCTGCCTACCCCATTACATGAAAATCTCAAGATCTGGCGTGGGTGGAACAATGGCCTCTGCCTAAGGAAAAATTACTGACATATTAATTAAAAAGATTAATTCAAGTATACTGATTTATTAAATTGTTTAGTAAAGAGCCATCAAAAATTGTAATTCCATATAACAAAACAACTTGATGCTTTTCAAATGTTTGATGATGATTGGCAGATTGCTATAGGAAATTATTGTGGTCAAATCTTGCATCATTTACCCTCACATGCTTTGTTAATTCAAAAATTAAAAAAGGATAATTTAAATATAGTTTTTCCTCCATCAGATTTACAACATGTTCTCTTTGTAATAAGTTAAATGCTGATTTGTTTGGAACTATAAGATGTAAAACCGTTGATAAAGTGAAAAGATCTCCTCCAGATAACAAAAAGATCCTGACCCAGAATTTACTTGCGGGTCGAGGAAGTGTTTATGTTTTTTTCACAGGGTGCAGATTCTCAATTTGGATCCCGGACAGACTGATTCGCCACAAAAAGAAAAAGGGAACTTCTCTGCCGCCACCGCCGCGGGAAACAGCCGCACCGAAAGCCAAGGGCGGGGCCAGCCTTACTGACTGATGGGACCTAGTGCTCCGCCAGCGTCCATCTGCGAAACTATGGGATAGAGACTTGATGGGAAAAGGAGATGTATGGGAACTGTAAACTATTTGCTCAAATTTTCGTGTAGCTTGGCAGCCACGCGCGATGGCAGAAGGAGGCCAAAAGAAACATCAAGATCCCGGCGGGACTAACAGCTGCTGCAGCGCAAAACTCCAACCAGAAAATGACTCTATTTACTCTATTTTTGGCTTGTCTATCCTCTCCTTATGTTCTTCTTTTCACCAATGATTCCAGAAAACTTAACGTACCTAATGTAGCAACTTGTGAACCATGGATGTTTTCATCTTGTTTAACTCCTCAAAGTAATGTATGCTCTTTTGTGGTTTTAAAGATGTCCTGTAACTGTAACAACTTATTGATATGATAATTATGTTCTTGCTGTGTTACAACAACTGTTATTGTTACTATGACAGCAATCATTGACTCAACAAGTGTAAATGCCCAATATGTTAAAAAATCAAGTTTTAGGTGTTTTGGAACAGCTCAGATATTAGTTTAGACTTAGGGAAACTTCATAATCAGATACAGACCTTGGAACACTCCCGATTAGATTTTACCACCGCAGGAGAAGCCAATGACTTTCTCCACACTTTCTCTAACTTCATTTCTGGAAAGACTATTCTGTCAACTGTTTATAATCTTGCTCCTCGTAATCATTCTTCCCTGTATTGTCTAGATTCTTCAGCAGAACATTTGGAATCTCGCGATCGAACTGCACCTGATTTTAAAATTAATTAATTAATTAATTAAAATGGAAAAGGGTGAGATGCCGGAGCCAGTGTGAGGAAGCCCGCCCATGACAAGGTCATGAGGAAGGAAGCTGACATACACAAGGCGTGCTCAGACTTCAGGGACCCCTCTGGAAATTCCTAAGCATGTACCCCAACAAAATCTGCCGGCTTTTGTGCTCTGCTTTTCCACTCTTCTGACATTTTCTGGAAAAAGTCAATTCAGGGCTTTAGTCTTCTGCATTTGAAAGAGTGTTTCAATCTAAAAACCCCTCTGATGGTTTCTAGCCTGCCTGCAGGACTCATACAGCTGCGCATGTGATTGTTTGAGGCCTGCTGGACCGCAGGAGGCAAAGGAAGCTTAAAACATCCTAGGAATGTAGGGGCTTCTGAAGAGTCTAAATCTTTAGAATAGGACTGATGAAAAGTTTCATTTGTTGAGTCAATGCTTGCTGCCAAATTTTCATATCCTTTATTTTTAGATATAGTTGGCGTATAGAAAAACAAGTAGTAGACCTGGTATTAGCAACATTAGATCTTTGAGTTAAGTACCTTCTTTGTTATATCCCACGGCACGTTTGTTCTATAGAGATGTAACTTTAATGCTTTAAGGAGATGCAGACTAAAAAAAAAAAAAAAAACACTTCAGGGAAACAAAATTAACATTCATTAAGGAAGAGAGCCAAAAAGTGTTAACAAGCCTCTTGGCCAGAAGATAATGTAAATCACCTGAGACCTTTTGTATACAAAATGATATACAGAAAGAATCTGGGTTGCGAACGCTACATAATTTTGTGTTACCATTGATCTCTGTGTATCAAAGGCCTTCTGAACAATAAAAGGAGGGGGGCCAGTTTCTCGGGCCAGCTTCTCGAACTAGTCTCTCGGCCTGGTTTCTTGGGACTCTGGCTCCCCCCGTGATTTTCTCCCTCTTTTCTTCTCTCCCTTCCCTCTCTCTGCTCTTTAACTTCAGGCTGAATCTCCACCTGGGGCGCGGAGGCTCGCAAGGTTACTTACTTGCCCTGGCTGTTAAGACCCGCAGGAAAGGAAGCTTAAGGCGAGGCACCCTTAGATACTAGAGCGGGCGCCGGTGTCCCAAAGTAGATGGTGCAAATTCCTTGTCTGGAATTTTATTGGCCTTCCCCGTACACCAAGCTATTCAGCCCTCTTCCTCCACTTAATCTTCCTACTACACTACAGTTTCTTAATCTAATCTTATATTAATAAATAAAGAAGTCTTACCATGCCAACACCGTCCACCCTTAGAATTCCCTGGATCCACCGGGGCTGGACGCCGGCACCGTCGAGTGTATGAAGGGATCTGTGGTTATCCCTCCAGGCTTTCCCACGTGGCTTTCCAGGAGGCATTCCCACAGGGCTGTCCCACGTGCCACCGTGGTGTGAGTCGATCCTCGGCGTGAAAGTCGAGGCAGTGCAGGGAAACAGGTTCCTCTGAAATGGACTGAGACATCTGGGGGACTCTTGGAATGATGACACGACAACTGGAGTTCCTCTCGCCTTTCCTGTGGAGAGCGCCTCCTCTTGAGATGCATCGGGAACGCCAGGAAATCTTTCCCGAGGAGGCGGGGAAAGGATGCCTCATCTCGAGGTACGAGGGGGAAATGGGGCTCCTCTCTATGTGGGCACAATCCTCGTGTTTCCTCTCGGGTGGGAACGGGTATGTCGGGGAACATCTTGAGTTGCAGCAAGGGTGTGAAGGACCCTTTGGACGTTCCAGAATTTCGCTGTGATTAGCCTCGATATGCCTTCAATGGAAACGGGCCTCATCTCGCCTGGAGGGGAAAACCTCCTGGATTTTCTTGAGTTGCGGCAGGTGCTCTCTACTTACGACGGGGACCTCAGGGACCCGATCTGGTGGCCTAAGGAAAGGCCAGTCCCCATGCGAGCTGCTAGGGGGCCTCTTGGGATTCCTCTCCCGTTGATGCCGGGGCCTAAGACCTTGTGTCGAGTCAGTGCCAGAACCTGAGGATTCCTCTCCAGTGCTGACATTTATCTGAGGGTACTTCTGGAGTCTCCACGGGGGAGTTAGTCCTCGGCTCGAGTCAGGGAATGCACGAGCGCTTTCCTCCCGAGCTGTAGTAGCAGAGTCACGCTTCCCGTCGCATGGATCAAGGGATCTGTGGCTTTCCCTCAAGGCTTTCCCACGAGGCTTTCCCTCGAGGCTTTCCCACAGGGCTGTCCCACATGCCACTGTGGAGTGAATCGATCCTCGGCGTGAAAGTCGAGGCAGTGCAGGGAAAACAGGTTCCTCTGGAAAGGACTGAGACATCTGGGGGACTCTGGGGAATGGTGGCACGACCCTGGAGTTCCTCTCGCCTTTCCTGTGGAAAGGGTCTTCTCTTGAGAATGGACAGGAACGCTGGGAATTCTTTCCCGGACCACGCAGGGAAAGGATCCCTCATCTCGAGCTACAAGGCAGAAACGGGGCTCCTCTGGATGTCGGCGGGACCCTCATGCTTCCTCTGGAGTGGAGACGGGTATGTTGGGGAACTTCTTGAGTTGCAGCAAGGGTGTGAAGGACTCTTTGGAATTTCCAGAGGTTAGATGTGAATAGCCTCGAGACGCCTCAGCGGAAATGGGCCTCATTTCGACTGGAGGGGAGAACCTCCTGGATTTTCTCGAGTTGCGGCAGGTGCTCTCGACTTATGACGGGGCCCTCCGGGACCCGTATGGTGTCATCAGGAAAGGCCAGTCCCCATGCGAATTGCTAGGGGGACACTCCGGATTTCTCTCCCGTCGATGCTGGGGCCTAACACCTTGTGTGGAGTCGGGGCCGGAGCCTGAGGATGCCTCTGCAGTGCTGACATGGATCTTGAGGTATTCTGCAGTCTCCACAGGGGAGACAGTCCTCGTCTCTAGTGGGCTCATGCACCTGCACTTTCCTTCCGAGCTGTAGCAGCAGTGTCATGCTTCCCTTCGCGTGGATCAAGGGATCTGTGGATTTCCCTCCAGGCTTTCCCACGAGGCTTTCCCACGATGCTTTCCCACAGGGCTGTCCCAAGTGCCACCGTGGTGGGAGTCGATCCTCGGCGTCAAAGCCGAGGCATTGCAGGGAAAACAGGTTCCTCTGGAATGAAATGAGGCATCTGAGGGCCTCTTGGAATGGTGACACGACCCTGGAATTCCTCTCGCATTTCCTGTGGAGAGTGCCTCCTCTTGAGATGCGATGGGAATGCCGGAAATTCTTTCCCGAACAAGCAGGGAAAGGATCCCTCATGTCCAGCTGCGAGGCGGAAACGGGGCCTCCTCTGGAAGCGGGCGGGACCCTCGTGCTTCCTCTCGAGTGGAGACGGGTATGTCGGAGAACTTCTTGACTTGCAACTAGGTTGTGAAGGACACTTTCGACATTCCAGAGGTTAGTTGTTCTTAGCCTCGAGACGCCTGAGCGGAAATGGCCTCATCTCGCCTGGAGGGGAGAACCTCTTGGATTTTCTCGAGTTGCGGCAGGTGCTCTCGAGTTACAACGGAGACCTCAGGGACCCGCTCTGGTGACCTCAGGAAAGGCCAGTCCCCATGCGAGTTGCTACAGGGCCTCTCAGGATTCCTCTCCCTTCGATGCGGGGCCAAAGACCTTGTGTGGAGTCGGGGCCGGAACCTGAGGATTCCTCTCCAGTACTGACATGGATCTTGGCGTAATTCTGGAGTCTCCCAAGGGGCGTCAGTCCTCGTCTCGAGTAGGGGCATGCACGTGCGCTTTCCTCCCGAGCTATAGCAGCAGTGTCACGCTTCCCGTCTCGTGGATCAAGGGATCTGTGGTTTCCCTCGAGTCTTTCCCGTGGGGCTTTCCCACAGTGCTATTCCACGTGCCACCATTGTGTGAGTCGATCCTCGGCGTTAAAGTCGAAGCAGTGCAGAGAAAACAGGAACCTCCTTCCCCACAGTAGGGGGTACACTGTCCCCTTGGGCGGTTTCTCCAGGGCACTCGCGCTGGAGGGTTGCCAGTGGAGTTGCGGGCCTCAGGCTCCACATGAGAAAAGCCCCAAATGGCATTAGCTGTCAGTCCAGAGGCTGGCCCCTCAGGTCTCTGGCCGGAGCCTTGGCTCCAGGCAACTCACAGCCCTCGGGGTGGCGCTCTGGGACTGCTGTAGGGAAAGGATGCCAAGAGCCCACGGAGGAGTTGGGGAGGGGGCAGGGGGGAAACGGAGGCGAGGACAGCGAGGGATCTAGGTGGAGGCGCTGGAGAGAGCGTCCAGTGTCCTGGAATGCCTTGGATGACCCAGCGGGGAACAGTCAAGGCCCAGGGACTTGTGGAATGTGAAAAGGCGGGAAACCCCAGAGCAAGGCAGGCTGGGGAAGGGGGCATGGGCGGCCAGTTCAAAGGGACCTAGGGGCGTTTCCTAGGTGGTGAGCTCCCTTGGCACTGCTGAGGGCCCCTGATTGATCCACCCTGGGTTGATCCCACCCCCCGCTCGGCGAGGCAGGGCCACAAACCAAAGCCCCGAAGTGCCCGCCCACCCCGACGAGGATCTTGGCAGTCCGGGGCCACAGCCATGCCCGGGAAAAGCCCACTCGCTCCACGGGACTCCGTCCAGGGTCTCTGCTTGGAAAGAGGCCAGGGGCGGCACCCTCCATCTACACCACCCAAACCCTATTGACGTCAATGGGGCGGAGCCCCTCCCGCTCTCCAGAGTCCTGAGCTGCTTGGTCCCCGCCCACTCGGCCAGCAGTCTGCAGCGTGCCCGTGTGCCTCTCCCACCATGGCTTTGTCCAGGCTCCTCCAGCACCTCAAGCGGTACGTTTGCCCTCGGTCCCTGGGGTCGGATCATGTCTCAGGGGATTTGCGGGTGGCCCGGGCAAAGGCTCTCGGCCAACGTGTCGACCCCCCCCGTCCGAGTACGGTGGGGACCCATCTCCCGGGCCCGGGTTCCTAGGCGTCAGGTGTGCCCAAAGTCGGAGGGCTTGGCATCGTTCGTTCATCTTGCTCCTTTGGCACACACATGGCTTCTCCGTTCTCTTTTCTGGAAGACAGTGTTGTTTCAGGGGGCGCGCTGAGGGGGGCGTGGGCCGGGGTTGGGAGGTGGTTGGAGCGGGTGCTGTTTTGGGATGAAGGCCCCTTTATCCTCACATCTTCCTGTGGGAATGGGAGTCGGGGAGCTCTGTGGCCTTGCTGCCTTCAGTGGCTTCCTCTGCACAGGGGCCTAGTGGCTTCTGCCTTCTGTCAGGCCGTTACCGGGTTTGGGCTTCGCTTTGGGGGCGTTGGCCTTTGCCTTGGCCTGGGCCTTGGCCTTGCCCTTGGCGTTGCCCTTGCCCTTGCCCTTGGACTTGGCCTTACCTTGCCCCTTGCCTTGCCCTTGAACTTGACCTTGAACTTGACCTTGGACCTTGAACTTGAACTTGACCTTCACCTTGAACTTGACCTTCACCTTGAACTTGACCTTCACCTTGAACTTGAATGTGAACTTGACCTTGAAGTTGAACTTGACCGTGAACTTGAACTTGGACCTTGAACTTGAACGTAAACTTGACCTTGAACTTGAACTATGACCTTGAAACCTTGAACTTGACCTTGAAACTAGAACTGAACGGACTTGACCTTGAACTTAAACTTGACCTTTGAACTTGCACTTGAACTGTGAACTTGAACCTTGAATTTGACCTTGACCTTGACCTTGAACGCGGACCTTGACCTTGACCAACAACGGAGAGACCTCGAGATTTGCTCAGAGCACCGGAGGTCCAGAGGCAGGGCCCTGTATCTCCCCTTCCCTTTGTGATCATTGCAAAGACATTCCTAGCTGATAGCGGGAGTGCCCATGAAGAAGCAAGCAGTGGGAGTGTGTTTGACACGACTGTGTGCCTTCCTGGCCTCAACTCCACAAGGGGCCTTTCCTCTCAAAGTAGGCCCCATGTCCCCTTGGGGAGGGTGTCATGCCTCTTTTCTCCTCACTGCCAAAGGTGGAGCCAAGCTCGCTCTGTCAGAGGTACAAAAACAGCAATTGAATGGGTTTTCAAGCTCTTGCTAGGCTGCACACTTTCAGGGCCCACTTTACTGAAACAGGTGCTCTGTGGCCCTGGTTGGGAATGCAGGTTCACAAACAGGGTGAGATCCTGTCCAAGCCAAGAATTTTCCTGAAAGACCTAGGCTCACTAGAGCTCTCCTCCAGAGCAAAGGGGATAGGAGGAGATGTATGGAGGAGTCTTTGCCTTTCCCTGTGAGTGTGGGGCTACTCCCTACGGCCCCAAGCTCAGGGATAACTGCCTCTAAGAAAGGAATGGCAAGAAGCGCTATTCTTGGAGGTTGGGACAGGGAGTTCGCAGCATGTGGGGAAAGAAAGACTTCTTCGGGGAAGAAGAGGCAACCACCGGGGGTGTGTTTGCAAGCCTCTATTTGGAAGGAAACAGGTTTGCTTATACAACTCAAGACCTCCAGATCTGCTCAGAGGACTGAAGTTCCAGAGACAGGGCCATGTATCTCCCCTTCCCTTTGAGATCCTTGCAAAGACATTCCTAGCAGATCGTGGGAGTGCCCATGAAGAAGCAAGCAGCGGGAGTGTGCTTGACATCACTGGCTGCCTACCTGGGCTCAGCTCCTCAAGGGGCCTTTCTCTCCTGGTAGGCCCTATGTCCCCTTTGGGAGAGGGTGGTGCCCTCTTCCCTCCACACTGCCAAAGGGTGGAGGTGGAGCAAACTCGTTCTCTCCGAGGTAAAAAAAAGACAAATTGGATGGATTTTTAAGCTCTTGCTATGCTGCACCCCTCCAGGACCCGCTTGAGCAAAACAGGTGCCCTGTGGCCCCTAGGTCGGGTATGCAGGTTCACACACCGGGTGTGATCCCGTCAAAAGCCAAGAATTTTCCTGACAGACCTAGGCTCACTAAAGCTCTCCTCCAGAGGAAAGGGGACAGAAAAGACGTGTGTGTGGAGGTGGCTCTGCCTTTCCAGGTCCCAATCTCAGGGATAACTGCCCCTAAGAAAGGAACTGCTGCTGCTGCTGCTGCTAAGTTGCTTCAGTCGTGTTCGACTCTGTGCGACGCCATAGACGGTAGCCCACTAGGCTCCCCCGTCCCTGGGATTCTCCAGGCAAGGAACAGTAAGTGGGTTGCCATTGCCTTCTCCAATGCAATGAAAGTGAAAATGAAAGTGCAGTCGCTCAGTCGTGTCCGACCCTCAGCGACCCCACGGACTGCAGCCTACCAGGCTTCTCCGTCCATAGGATTTTCTGAAAGGAACTGCAAGAAGCGCTTTTCCAGGAGGCTGGGAAAGGGAGTTCGCAGGATGTGGGGAAAGAGAGCCTCCTTCGGGGAAGAATAGGCGGCCACTTGTTTTGTGTTGCAAACCTCTATTTGGAAGGAACAGGTTAGCTTATACAAAGGGAGACCTCCAGATCTGCTCAGAGGACCGAAGTTGCAGAGGCAGGTCGGTGTATTTTCCCTTCACTTTGCGATCCTTGCAAAGACATTCCTTGCTGATAGATGATTCAGCAAGGGCCTTTGAGACTGTTGTTTTCTTTCCTAGGTTCAAAGATTCCTTCAGTTCCTAATATAGATATCCTAGAAATTATGTGACATCCGTGAAAATCTGATATGTCCTGGTCAAATGCTGTCAGTTATAATTCCAGTTATCATATTAAAGCATTTCAAGTCGCAGCAGTGACCAGATTACATTGTCAATTTCTATTTAATCAGGTTTTAACCATGTCCTCTATGGTTTCACACTGATGCCTTTGCAGAAATACTGCTACTTCAAGATATATGGAATATACTTTTTTTAAGCTTACCGATAATTTGTTTGTTTGTTTGTTTGTCTTCTGGTAAGCTGGCACCAGATGGAATTTAGTCTCCTCTCTAGGTTAAGAGAACAAAGTTTTCTTAGAATGCAATTTTTGATAACAGACTATGAGTTTCTTTACCTTTCCTTGATTTATAATTGTTTTCATCATCTGTTTTTTTTACTTCGGTAAAGTAAATAAGCCTTATTTAAGATTTTGGTACATGTAGGATGGACTAAGCTTTCCCCACTCTTGCAAGTTCCCTTAACCCTTCAGATTCTTCTCGTGGGACCAAGATCTCACTTTCCTCCAGAGGGACAATCCAAGCTTTTTTATTAGTTGATCTGCCCCTGACATCAGAGTCAATTTGAGCACGAGTTGGCCTATAATTTAGGCATGAAACTATGACTACATAAAGAAAAGGTGACTTTATGATTCAGGGATGGCCATGATATGCCTTGCACTTCAGAGAAAATGGGTTAAAATGATTTTTTTTTCTTCAAAACACCTAGTCATTAGGTCAGTTTTCATTCCAATCCCAAAGAAAGGCAATGACAAAGAATATTCAAGCTGCTGCACAATTGCACTCATCTCACACACTAGTAAAATAATGCTCAAAATTCTCCAAGTTCACATGAACTGTGAACTTCCAAATGTTCAAGAGGGATTTAAAAAATGCAGAGAAACCAGAGATCAAACTGCCAACATCCACTGGATCATTCAAAAAGCAAGAGAGTTCCAGAAAAAAAACACATCTATTTCTGCTTTATTGACTATGCCAAAGCCTTTGACTGTGTGGATCACAATAAACTGGGAAAAATTCTGAAAGAGATGGGAATACCAGACCACCTGACCTGTCTCTTGAGAAACCTGTATGCAGGTCAGGAAGAAACAGTTCGAACTGGACATGGAACAACAGACTGGTGCTAAATAGGAAAAGGAATATGTCAAGGCTGCATATTGTCACCCTGCTTATTTAACTTATATGCAGAGTACATCATGAGAAACACTGGGCTGGAGGAAGCACACGCTGGAATCCAGTTTGCTGGGAGAAATATCAATAATCTCAGATATGCAGATGACACCACCCTTATGGCAGAAAGTGAAGAAGAACTAAAGAGTCTCCTGATGAAAGTGAAAGAGGAGAGTGAAAAAGTTAGCTTAAAGCTCAGCATTCAGAAAACTAAAATCATTGCATCCAGTCTCATCACTTCATGGCAAATAGATGGGAAAACATTGGAAACAGCAGCAGACTATTTTTGGGGGCTTGGAAATCACTGCAGGTGATGGCTGCCTCCATGAACTTAAAACATATTTATGACTTGGAAGAAAAGTGATGACCAAACTAGACAGCGTAATAAAAAGCCGAGACGTTGCTTTGCCAACAAAGATCCATCCAGTCAAGGCTATGGTTTTTCCATATGTCATGGATGGATATGAAAGATGTACTATAAAGAAAGTGACAGCTGAAAACTTGATGCTTTTGAACTGTGGTGTTGGAGAAGATGCTTGTAGGTCGCTTAGACTACAAGGAGACGCAACCACTCCATCCTAAAGGAAATCAGGTCTGAATATACATTGGAAGGACTAATACTGAACCTGAAACTCCAATACTTTGGCCACTTGATGTGAAGAGCTGACTCACTTGGAAGTTGCTTTGATTTGCCTGTGAGTGTGGGAGCCCTCCCTGGGCAAAGGGCCTCAGGGGTCATTGCCACTGAATCACGACCTCCAAGCAAGCGCATTCCAGCTGTGTGACATTCAGGAAGCAGGAGACTGGGAAAACTATCTTCCTTAGAGGAAGGAAAGTCATCCACAGAGAGTGTGTTTTCAGGCCTCTCTTTGCAGCAAGTGTTTTGCTTCTCAGACATCAGAGCTGCAGGCTTGCTCTGAGGGCCTCAATTGCAGAGTCAGGGCTGTGTGTCTCACTGCACTTTCCAAGCATTGCAGACACATTCCTAGGTTGGAGCAGTGCTTCCCATGAGAAAGAAGCCTCGGGAGTGTGTCTGAGCGGGCTGAGTGCCATGCTAGGGTCACCTAGTCGAGGGCACCTTGCACATCCAATGGGCCCCAGGCGAGTAGCTATGGACCGGCCCTTCGGTTGAGATATCCCAAAGCAGGGAACAAAGCTAGCTCTGTCAGAAGGAGGAAAACAGCAATGGGATGGATTTTCAAGCAGTTGCTAAGTCACACCACGTTAGGGCTCCCCGGGAAAGAAATGCGAATTTTGGCCTCTAGGCCCAGTATCCAGATGTGTGCACAGGATATTTTCCCCACAGGATCCAAGAATGTTCCAGACAGACCTAAGCTCACTAGCTCTCTCCTGCAGAGGAAATGAAATATTGTTGCTGAACCACGAAAAGATGCTGGGATTCTTGGCTTATGGAGGAGACGAATTCAATCCAGGGCCCAAGACGAGGCTTGATTGCTCAGAGCTTTTGTGCAATAGAGTTTTATTAAAGGATAAAGGAGATAGAGAAAGCTTCTGACAGAGACATCACAAGGGGCAGAAAGCGTACCCCCTTGCTAGTGTTAGTAATGGAGTTATATACTCTCCAATAAGTTATGACAACGAACAAAAGAATGTCTGGAGGTTGTAAAGACTCACTAGACCTACTCCCATAATTGACATTTTAAGATAACAGGATTAGCCAGAAGGTTTTTTCCAGAGACCGTCCTCAAGAAGGATGCATGATTGTTATATAATCCTAAGGAATGTAGAGGGAAAAAACAGTTTGTCCTTTCTTCCTCCTTGAGAATTCTAGAGCCCTCTCTCCTTGGGGACCCTTGAACTTCTTATAAACCTGCCTTGGCAATGACTCTCTCAGAAACATGATTGAACAGCCGTTTGGAGCTTCCTTTGACTTTCCCTGGGAGGGAGGGAGCCCTCCCTGAGCACAGGGCCTCAGGGGCCATGGCCAATGAAAAATAATCTCCCAGCAAGTGCTTTTCAGCCCTGTGTGACTCTCAGCCCACAGGAGGCTGAGAAAACTCTCTTCCTTGGAGGAAGGAAAGGCAGCCCAAGAGTGTGTTTTCAGGCCTGTATCTTGCAGCAAGTGTTTGGCTTGTTAGACAGAAGACCTGCAGGCCTGTTCCAACAGACTCAATGCCAGAATCAGGGCCTTGTGTCTCCCTGCAGTTTCCTGGCCTTGCAAACACATTCCTAGGTGAGAGCAGTCCTGCCCATGGGGAAGCAGGCTGCGGGAGTGTGTCTGAGGGGGCCAGGTGTCATGCTGGGGTCACCTGGTCGAGGGCACCTTGCACCTCCAATGGACCCCAGGCAAGGAGTTGCAGGCCACCACCTTGCCTCTGAAATCCCAAAATGGGGAGCAAAGCTCGCTCTGTCAGAGGGAAGAAAACAGCAACAGGATGGATTTTCAAGCAGTTGCTAGGCTGTACTGCGTTAGGGCTCCAAGGAAGGAAAATGCAAATTTTAGCCCCTACGACTGGTATCCAGGTGGGCTCCCAGGATGATTTCCCCGCAGGATCCAAGAACGTTCCAGACAGACCTGGGCTCACTAGCTCCCTCCTGCAGAGGAAACATGATAGAACAGCTGTTTGGAGGTTGCTTTGACTTCCCCTGGGAGGGTAGGATCCCTCCCTGGGTGCAGGGCCTCAGGGGCCATTGCCGCTGAGAAATGCCCTCGAAGCCAGACCTTTCGCAGCCTTGTATGACTCAGCACGGAGGAGACTGGAAAAGGTCTCTTCCTTGGAGGAAGGAAAGGCAGCCCCAGAGAGTGTGTTTTCACACCTGTATCTTGCAGCAAGTGTTTGGCGTCTCAGACGTCAGACCTCCAGGCCTGCTCCAACGGCCTCAGTTCCAGAGTCAGGGCCGTGTGTCTCCCTGCATTTTCTGAGCCTTGGGAACACATTCCTAGGTCAGAACAGTCCTGCCCATGGGGAAGGAGGCTGCGGGAGTGTGTCTGAGGGGGTCGGGTGCCATGCTGGGGTCCAATAGACCTTGGTACCTCCAATAGACCCCAGGACAACAGCGGTGGGGCTCCCCCTGGCTTCCGAAATGCCAAAGCGAGAAGCAAAGCTAGCTCTATCAGAAGGAAGGAAAGAGCAATCGGATGGATGTTCAGGCTGTTGCTGGGCCGCACGCACTTCAGGGTCCCCCCCGAGAGGAACAGGCGCCCTGTGGCCCCTAGGTCCGATATGCAGGTTAACACACAGGGTGTGTCCCATGTAGGAGCCTAGAATTTTCCTGACAGACCTAGGCTCACTAGAGCTCTCCTACAGGGCAAAAGGGGTAGAACAGACTGTGGATGTGACTCTGCCTTTCCCAGCGAGCCATGGGGCCCTCCCTACGGCCCCGGCTCCAGGGAAAATTGTCCCTGAAAAATGACCTCCAAGAAGCGCTTTTCCAGCAGGCTGGGATGCAGAGTTCACAGGATGCGGGGAAAGTGATCGTGCTTCAGGGAAGAAGAGGCAGCCACCCAGTGTGTGTTTGCAAGCCTGTATTTGGAAGAAACTGGAGAGCTTCTTCAAGGGGAGACCTCCAGGTCTGCTCAGAGGACCAAAATTCCAGAGGCAGCACCATGCATCTCCCCTGTCCTTTCTGAGCCTTGGAAAGACATTCCTAGCTTATAGCTGGTATTGCTCATGAAGAAGCAGGATGCAGGAATGTGTCAGACATGACTGGGTGCCTTCCTGGGTTCAGCTCCGTGAGGGGCCTTTCCACTCAAAGTAGGTCCCATGCCTCCTTGGGGAGGAAGTGGGGCCCGCTTGCCTCCAAATTGCCAAAAGGCTGGAACAAAGCTAGTTCTATCAGAGGTAAGAAAAGAGCAATTGGAATGGATGTGGAAGCTGTTGCTGGGCCGCACTGCTTCAGGCCCCTCACCCCTCCGCCCCCGAGAGAAACAGGCGCCCTGTGGCCCCTAGGTCCTGGATGCAGTTTCACACATAGAATGTGTCCCCATAGGAGCCAAGAATTTTCCTGACAGACCTAGGCTCACTAGAGCTCTCCTACAGAGCAAAGGGGATGGGACATGATGTGTGGCTGTGGCTCCTGCCTTTCCCTGGGAGTGTGCAGCCGCTCCCTAGGGCCCCGGGCTCCAGGGGAAATTGCCCCTGAATAATGACCTCCAAAGAAGCGCTTTTCCAACTGGCTGAGACGTGGAGTTCTCAGGGATGCAGGGAAAGCGAGTGTCCTTCGAGGAAGCAAAGGCAGTCACCTGTTATCATGACTTACTAGAATAGTAGGTACCTTCTCCGGTTGGGCAGAGGCCTTCCCTACCTGATCTGAAAAAGAAAATGAAGTAGCTCGCTGATTTGAGAAATAATTCCCAGACTTGGGTTTCCAACCAGTAGTAGAATCCGACAATGGCCCTGTCTTTGTAGCCGCGTTAATTAACAGGTATGTGAAGCTCTAAATATCAGTGGAAATTACATACAGCATATAGGCCCCAGTGTTCTGGAATGGTGGAAAGAAACAACCAAACTCTTGAAGAGACACTTTCTAAATGGATCATAGAAACTGACTGTACATGGATGGGCTTGCTTCCGGCAGACTTACTCATATTATGGGTTACGCACGTTCCCATAGTTGTTGTCCTTATGAAATTTTCTATGGGAGACCCCCTCCCACAGTGAGGCCAGGTGTTAGCAGATTTGCCACAAGTAAGGGGGTGGGATTTCACAGCAGATGGAACAATTAGGTAAGGTAATAAATCAGGTAACTAAGTTTGTATAAAAAAGAATCTCATTCCCCTTGAGGAACAGATTCATGAATTTGTGCTCAGTGATCAGGTGTGGCTCAATGACTGGAAACACAATTCCTTGGCCTGACATCGGAAAGGTCCTTATACTGTTGTTTTAGCCACAATTCTGAAAGAGATGGGAATACCAGACCACCTAACCTGCCTCTTGAGAAATCTGGATGAAGGTCAGGAAGCAACAGTTAGAGTAGGACATGGAACAACAGACTGGTTCCAAAAAGGAAAAGGAGTATGTCAAGGCTGTATATTGTCACCCTGTTTATTTAACTTCTATGCAGAGTACATCATGAAAAATGCTGGATGGGAAGATACATGAGCTGGAATCAAGATTGCCGGTAGAAATATCAATAAACTTAGATATGCAGATGACACCACCATTATGGCAGAATGTGAAGAGGAACGGGTATGTCGGGGAACTTCTTGAGTTGCAGCAAGGGTGTGAAGGACCCTTTGGAAGTTCCAGAGGTTAGGTGTGGTTAGTCTCGAGATGCCTCAGCGGAAATGGGCCTCATGTCGCCTGGAATGGAGAGGCTCCTGGATATTCCCTAGTTTCAGCAGGTGCTCTCGAGTTACGACGGGGACTTCAGGGACCCGCTCTGGCGGCCACAGGAAAGGCCAGTCATCATGCGTGTTCCTAGGGGGCCTCTCGTGATTCCTCTCCCGTCGATGCCGGGGCCTAAGACCTTGTGTGGAGTCGGGGCCGGAACCTGAGGATTCCTCTCCAGTACTGACATGGATTTTGGGGTACTTCTGGAGTCTCCACAAGGGAGTGAGGCCTCGTCTCGAGTGGGGGCATGAGCGTGCCCTTTCTTCCCATGCTGTAGCAGCAGTGTCACGCTTCCCTTGCGTGGACCAAGGGATCTGTGGCTTTCCCTCGAGTCTTTCCCACGAGGCTTTCCCACAGCGCTGTCCCACGTGCCACGGTGGTGTGAGTCGATCCTCGGCGTGAAAGCCGAGGCAGTGAAGGGAAAACAAGTTCCTGTGGAATGGACTGAGACATCTGGGGCTCTTGGAATGGTGGCACGACCCTGAGTTCCTCTCCCTTTCCTTTGGAGCGCGCCTCCTCTTGAGATGCGTGGAAACGCCGGAAATTCTTTCCCGAGGAAGCAGAGAAGGATCCCTCATCTCGAGCTTGAGGA
>NW_017201210.1:0-6760 GCF_001704415.2 Capra hircus | reverse complement strand
TCCCTGAGGACCCCATCGTAAGTCGAGAGCGCCTGCCGCAACTCGAGAAAATCCAGGAGGTTCTACCCTCCAGCGAGATGAGGCCCATTTCTGCTTAGGCAAATAGGGGTAATCACACTTAAACTCTGGAATTCCTAAGGGTCCTTCACACCCTTGCTGCAACTCAAGAAGTTCCCCGACATACCCGTCTCCACTCAAGAGGAACACGAGAGTCCCGCCCACTTCCAGAGTGGCCCGTTTCCGCCTGCTAGCTCGAGAGGAGGGATCTTTCCCTGCGTGGTCGGGAAAGAATTCCTAGCGTTCCTGTCGCATCTCAAGAGGAGGCGCTCTCCACAGGAAGGCGAGAGGAACTCCAGGATCAGGCCCCATTCCCAGAGTCACCCTGATTTCTCAGTCTATTCCAGGGAAACCTGTTTTCCCTGCACTGCGCTTCGACTTTCAAGTCGCGGATCAACTCACACCACGGTGGCACGTGGGACAGCCCTGTGGGAAAGCCTCGTGGGAAAGCCTCGAGGGAAAGCCCCTGATCCCTTGATCCACGCGAAGGGGGAAACGTGACACCTGCTGCTACAGCCTCCGGGAGGAAAGCGCACGTGGCATGCCCCCTCGAGACGAGGACTGACTCCCCTGGGGAGACTTCAGAAGTACCCCAAGATCCATGTCAGCACTGGAGAAAATCCTCAGGTTCCGGCACTGACTCCACACAAGGTTTTAGGCCCCAGCATCGACGGGGAGAGGAAACCCAGAGAGGCCCCGAGAGGCCCCCGAGCAACTCGAAAGGGGACTGGCCTTTCCTGAAGCCACCAGAGCGGGTCGCTGAGGTCCCCGTCATAAGTCGAGAGCACCTGCCGCCAACTCGAGAAAATCCAGGAGGTTCTCCCGTCCAGGCGAGATGAGGCCCCATTCCGCTGAGGCGTCTCGAGGCTAATCACACCTAACCTCTGGAACTTCCAAAGGGTCCTTCACACCCTTGCTGCAACTCAAAGAAGTTCCCCGACATACCCGACTCCACTCGAGAGGAAGCACGAGTGTCCCGCCCACATCAAGAGGAGCCCCGGTTCCGCCTCCTAGCTCGAGAGGAGGATCCTTTCCCTGCCGTGGTCGGAAAGAATTCCCGGCTTCCCGTCGCATCTCAAGTGGAGGCGCTCTTCACAGGAATGGCGAGAGGAACTCCAGTGTCGTACCACATTCCCAGAGTCCCCCAGATGTCTCAGTCCATTCCAGGGAAACCTGTTTTCCCTGCACTGCCTCGACTTTCAAGCGAGGATCGACTCACACCACGATGGCACGTGGGACAGGCCTGTGGGAAAGCCTCGGAGGGAAAGCCCCTGATCCCTTGATGCTCGCGAAGGGAAGCGTGACACTGCTGCTACAGCTCGTGGAGGAAAGCGCACGTGCATGCCCCCACTCGAGACGAGGACTGACTCCCCTGGGGAGACTCCAGAAGTACCCCAAGATCCATATCAGCACTGGATTGGAATCCTCGGTTTCCCGGCACCGATTCCACACAAGACCTTAGGCCGGGCATCGACGGTGAGAGGAATCCTGAGAGGCCCCCAAGCAACTCGAATGGGGACTGGCCTTTCCTCAATCCTCTAGAGCTGCGTCCCTGAGGTCCCCTTCGTAAGTCGAGAGCACCTGCCGCAACTCCAAGAAAATCCAGGAGGTTCTCCCATCCAGGCGAGATGAGGCCCATTTTCGCTGAGGCGTCTCGAGGCTAATCACACCTACCTCTGGAACTTACAAAGGGTCCTTCACACCCTTGCTGCAACTCAAGAAGTTCCGCGACATAACCGTCTCCACTCGAGTGGAAGCACGATAGTCCCGCCCACATCCAGAGGAGCCCCGTTTCCGCCTCCTAGCTCGAGAGGAGGGATCCTTTCCCTGCGTGGTCGGGAAAGAATTCTCGGCATTTCCGTCGCATCTCAAGAGGAGGCGCTCTCCACAGGAAAGGCGGAGAGGAACTCCAGGGTCGTGCCACCAATCCCAGAGTCCTCGAGATGTCTCAGTCCATTCCAGGGAAACTTGTTTTCCCAGCACTGCCGTCGACTTTCAAGCCGAGGATCGACTCACACCACGGTGGCACGTGGGACAGCCCTGTGGGAAAGCCTTGTGGGAAAGCCTCGTGGGAAAACCTCGTGGGAAAGCCTCGTGGGAAAGCCTCGAGAGAAAGCCACAGATCCCTTAATCCACGCGAAGGGAAGCGTGACACTGCTGCTACAGCTCGGGAGGAAAGGGCACGTGCATGCCCCCCCTCGAGACGAGGACTGACTCCCCTGGGGAGACTCCAGAAGTACCCCAAGATCCATGTCAGCACTGGAGAGGAATCCTCAGGTTCCGGGCACCGACTCCACACAAGATCATAGGCCCCGGAATTGACGGCGAGAGGAATCCTGAGAGGCCCCGGTAGCAACTCGCATGGGGACTGGCCTTTCCTGAGGCCACCAGAGCGGGTCCCTGAGGTCCCCGTCGTAAGTCGAGAGCACCTGTCACAACTCCAGAAAATACAGGAGGTTCTCCTCTACAGGCGAGATGAGGCCCATTTCCGCTGAGGCGTCTTCCAGGCTAATCACTTCTAACATCTGGAACTTCCAAAAGGTCCTTCACACTCTTGCTGCAACTCAAGAAGTTCCCCGACATACCCGTCTCTACTTGAGATGGAAGCACGAGAGTCCCGGCCACATCCAGAGGAGCCCCGATTCCGTCTCCTAACGCGAGAGGTGGGATCCTTTCCCTGCTGTGGTCGGGAAAGAATTCCCGGCGTTCCCGTCGCATCTCAAGAGGAGGCGATCTCCACAGGAAAGGCGAGAGGAACTCCAGGGTCGTGCCACCATTCCCAGAGTCAACCAAATGTCTCCGTCCATTCCAGGGAAACCTGTTTCCCTGCACCTGCATCGACTTTCAAACCGAGGATCGACTCACACCACGGTGGCACGTGGCGACAGCCCTGTGGGAAAGCCTCGTGGGAAAGCCTCGTGGGAAAGCCTCGAGGGAAAGGCACAGATCGCTTGATCCACGCGAAGGGAAGGGTTGACACTGCTGCTACAGCTCGGGAGGAAAGCGCACGTGCGTGCCCTCACTCGAGACGAGGACTGACTCCCCTGGGGAGACACCAGAAGTACCCAAGATCCACGTAAGCACTGAGAGGAATCCTCAGGTTCCAGCACCCACTCCACACAATATCTTAGGCCCCTGCATCGACGGGAGAAGAATCCCGAGAGGCCCCCGAGCAACTCGCATGGGGACTGGCCTTTCCTGAGGCCACCAGAGCGGGTCCCTGAGGTCCCCGTCGTAAGTCGAGAGCACCTGCCGCAACTCGAGAAAATACAGGAGGTTCTCCCCTCCAGGCGAGATGAGGCCCATTTCCGCTGAGGCGTCTCGAGGCTAATCAGTTCTAACATCTGGAACTTCCAAAGGGTCCTTCACACCCTTGCTGCAACTCAAGAAGTTCCCCGACATAACCGTCTCCACTTGAGAGGAAGCACGAGAGTCCCGGCCACATCCAGAGGAGCCCTGTTTTCCGCCTCCTAGCTTGAGAGGAGGGATCCTTTCCCTGCGTGGTCGGGAAAGAATTCCCGGCGTTCCCGTCGCATCTCAAGAGGAGGCGCTATCCACAGGAAAGGCGAGAGGAACTCCAGGATCGTGCCACATTCCCAGAGTCCCCTCGATGTCTCAGTCCATTCCAGGCGAAACCTGTTTGCTCAGCACTGCCGTCGACTTTCAAGCCGAGGATCGACTCACACCACGGTGGCACGTGGGACAGCCCTGTGGGGAAAGCCTCGTGGGAAAGCCTCGTTGGGAAAGCATCGAGGGAAAGCCCCTGATCCCTTGGTCCACGGAAGAGAAGCGTGACACTGCTGCTACAAGCTCGGGAGGAAAGCGCACGTGCTTGCCCCCACTCGAGACGAGGACTGACTCCACTGGGGAGACTCCAGAAGTACCCCCAGATTCATGTCAGCACTGGAGAGGAATCCTAAGGTTTCCGGCACCGGCTCCACACAAGATCTTAGGCCCCGGCATAGACGGGAGAGGAATCCCGAGAGACCCCCGAGCAACTCGCATGGGGACTGGCCTTTCCTGAGGCCACCAGAGCGGGTCCCTGACGTCCCCGTCGTAAGTCGAGAGCACCTGCCGCAACTCGAGAACATCCAGGAGGTTCTCCCCTCCAGGAGAGATGAGGCCCATTTCAGTTGAGGCAACTAGGGGTAATAACACTTAACTCTGGAACTTCCAAAGGGTCTTTCACACCCTTGCTGCAACTCAAGAAGTTCCCCGACATAACGGTCTCCACTCGAGAGGAAGCATGAGAGTCCCGCCGACATCCAGAGGAGCCCCGTTTCCGCCTCCTAGCTCGAGAGGAGGGATCCTTTCCCTGCGTGGTCGGGAAAGAATTCCCGGCATTTCCGTCGCATCTCAAGAGGAGGCGCTCTCCACAGGAAAGGCGAGAGGGAACTCCAGGGTCGTGCCACCAATCCCAGAGTCTTCCAGATGTCTCAGTCCATTCCAGGGAAACCTGTTTTCCCAGCACTGCGTCGACTTTCAGGCCGAGGATCGACTCACACCAAGGTGGCAAGTGGGACAGCCCTGTGGCGAAAACCTCGTGGGAAAGGCTCGTGGGAAAGCCTCGTGGGAAAGCCTCGTGAGAAAGCCTCGAGGGAAAGCACAGATCCCTTGATCCACGCGAAGGGAAGGGTGACACTGCTGCTACAGCACTGGAGGAAAGCGCACTGTGCTTGCCCCCGCTCGAGACGAGGACTGACTCCCCTGGGGAGACTCCAGAATTACCCCAAGATCCATGTCAGCACTGAAGAGGAATCCTCAGGTTCCGGCACTGACTCCACACAAGTTCTTAGGGCACCGGCATCGACGGGAGAGGATCCTGAGAGGCCCCCGAGGAACTCGCCATGGGGAATGGCATTTCCTGAGGCCACCAGACCTGGGTCCCTGAGGTCCCCGTCGTTAAGTCGAGAGCACCTGCCGCAACTCGAGAAAATCCAAGAGGTTCTCCCCTCCAGGCGAGATGAGGCCCATTTCCGCTGAGGCGTCTCGAGGCTAATCACACCTAACCTCTGGAACTTCCAACGGGTCCTTCACACCCTTGCTGCAACTTAAGAAGTTCCCGACATACCCGTCTCCACTCGAGACGAAGCACGTGAGTCCCGCCTACATCCAGAGGAGCCCCGTTTCCGCCTCCTAGCTCGAGAGGGGCGATCCTTTCCCTGCGTGCTCGGGAAAGAATTCCCGGCGTTCCCGTCGCCATCTCAAGAGCAGGCGCTCTCCACAGGAAAGGAGAGAGGAACTCTAAGTTCGTGCCATCATTCCCAGAGTCCCCCAGATATCTCAGTCCATTCCAGGGAAACCTGTTTTCCCTGCACTGCGTCGACTTTCAAGACGAGGATCGACTCACAGCACGGTGGCACGTGGGACAGCCCTGTGGGAAAGCCTCGTGGGAAAGCTTCGTGGGAAAGCCTAGAGGGAAAGCCACAGATCCCTTCATATACCCGAAGGGAAGCGTGACACTGCTCCTGCAGCTCGGGAGGAAAGGTTCACTTGCATGCCCCACTCGAGACGAGACTGACTTCCCCTGGGGAGACTCCAGAATACCCCAAGATCCATGTCAGCACTGGAGAGGAATCCTCAGGTTCCGGCACCGACTCCACACGAGGTCGTTATGCCCCGGCATCGACGAGAGAGGAATCCCAAGAGGCACCCGAGCAATTCGCATGGGGACTGGTCTTTCGTGAGGCCACCAGAGCGGGTCCCTGAGGTACCCGTCGTAAGCCGAGAGCGCCTGCCACAACTCAAGAAAATCCAGGAGTTTCTTCTCCCCTCCAGGCGAATGAGGCCCATTTCCACTGAGGTGTTTTGAGGCTAATCACACCTAACCTCTGAAAATTCCAAACGGTCCTTCACGCCATTGCTGCAACTCAAGAAGTCCCCGACATACCCGTCTCCACTCGAGAGGTAGCACCGACAGTCACGAACACATCCAGAGGAGCCCAGTTTCCGCCTCCTAGCTCGAGAGGAGGGATCCTTACCCTGCCGTTTTCGGGAAAGAATTCCCGCGTTCCGTACGCATCTCAAGAGGAAGCGCTCTCCACAGGAAAGGCGAGAGAACTCCAGGGTCGTGCCACCATTCCCAGAGTCCCCCAGAGGTCTCAGTCCATTCCAGGGAAACCTGTTTTCCATGCACTTTCCATGATTTCAAGCCGGAGAAACGACTCACACCAACGGTGGCATTTGGGACAGCCGTGTGGGAAACCCTCGTGGAAAGCCTCGAGGAAAGCCACAGATCCCTTACTGCCCGCGAAGGGAAGCGCGACACTGCAGCTAGAGCTCAGGAGTAGAGCCCACCTGCATGCCCCCATTCGAGACGAGGACTGACTCCCGTGGGGAGACTCCAGAAGTACCCCAAGATCCATGTCAGCACTGGAGAGGAATCCTCAGGTTCCGGCACCCACTCCACACGAGATCGTAGGCCCCGGCATCGACGGGAGAGGAATTCCGAGAGGCCCCGAGCAACTGGCCTGGACTGGCCTTTCTTGAGGCCACCAGAGCGGGTCCCTGAGGTCCCCGTGGTAAGTCGAGAGCACCGCGGCCGTAACTCTTGAAAATCCAGGAGGTTCTCCCCTCCAGGCGAGATGAGGCCCTTTTCGGATGAGCTCCTCTAGGCCTAATCACACCTAAACGCTGGAATTTCCCAAGGATCCTTAACACCCTTGCTGCAAGGCAAGAAGTTCCCCGACATACCCGACTCCAC
>NW_017201209.1:0-6760 GCF_001704415.2 Capra hircus | reverse complement strand
CCTAAGACAGAGACCTTTGTGTGGAATCGGTGCCGGAACCTGAGGATTCTTCTCCACTGCCGACATGGGTCTGGGGTACTTCTGGAATCTACCCAGGGCAGTCAGTCCTCGTCTCGAGTGGAGCATGCACGTGCGCTTTCCTCCCGAGCTGTAGCAGCAGTGTCACGCTTCCCTTCGCGTGGATCAAGGGATCTGTGGCTTTCCCTCGAGGCTTTCCCACGAGGCTTTCACAAAGGGCTGTTCCACGTGCCACCGTGCAGTGAGTCGATGCTCGGCTTGAAAGTCGAGGCAGTGTAGGGAAAACAGGTTTCCCTGGAATGGACTGAGACATCTGGGGGACTCTGGGAATGGTGGCAAGACCCTGGAGTTCCTCTCGCCTTTCCTGTGGTTTCGCCTCCTCTTGAGATGCGAGGGGAACGCCGGGAATTCTTTCCGGATAATGCAGGGAAAGGATCCTTCCTCTCGAGCTATGAGGCGGAAACGGGCTCCTCTGGATGTGGGCAAGACTCTCGTGCTTCCTCTCGAGTGGAGAGGGGTATTTCGGGAACTTCTTGAGTGCAGCTAGGGTTTGAAGGCCCTTTGTTAGTTCCAGACGCTTGTTGATTAGCCTCGAGACGCCTCATCGGATATGGGCCACATCTCGCCTGGAGGGGAGAACCTCCTGGATTTTCTCGAGTTGAAGCTGGAGGTCTCGACTTAAGACTTGGACCGCAGAGACACGCTCTGGTGGCCTCATGAAAGGCCAGTCCCCATGCAAGTTGCTCTTGGGCTTCTCGGGATTCCTCTCCCGTCGATGCCGGGGCCTAAGACCTTGTGTGGAATTAGTGCCGGAACCTGAGGATTCCTCTCCAGTGCCTACATGGATCTTCGGGGACTTCTGGAGTCTCCCCAGGGGCGTCAGACCTCGGCTCGAGTGGGGGCATGCACGAGCGCTTTCCTCCCGAGCTGTAGCAGCAGTGTCACGCTTCCCTTCGCATGGATCAAGGGATCTGTGGTTATCACTCGAGGCTTTGCCAAGAGGGTTTCCCACGAGGCTTTCCCACAGGGCTGTCCCACGTGCCACCGTGGTGTGAGTCGATCCTCGGCTTGAAATTCGAGGCAGTACAGGAAAACAGGTATCCCTGGAACGAACTGAGACATCTGGGGGACTCTGGGAATGGTGGCACGACCCTGAAGTTCCTCTCCCCTTTCCTGTGGAGAGCGCCTCCTATTAAAATGCGACGGGAACGCCGGGAATTCTTTCCCGACCACGCAGGGAAAGGATCCCTCCTCTCGAGCTAGGAGGCGGAAACGGGGCTCCTCTGGATGAATGCGGGACTCTCGTGATTCCTCTCGAGTGGAGACCGGTATGTCGGGGAACTTCTTGAGTTGCAGCAAGGGTGTGAAGGACCCTTTGGAAGTTCCAGAGGTTAGGTGTGATTAGCCTCGAGACGCCTCAGCGGAAACGGGCCTCATCTCGCATGGAGGGGAGACCCTCCTGGATTTTCTCGAGTTGTGGCAGGTGCTCTCGACTTACGACGGGGACCTCAGGTACCCGCTCTGGTGGCCTCAGGAAAGGTCAGTCCCCATGCGAGTTGATCGGGGGGCCACTCGGGATTCCTCTCCCGTCGATGCCGGGGCCTAAGACCTTGTGTGGAGTCGCTGCGAACCTGAGGATTCCTCTCCAGTGCTGACATGAATTTGGGGTTCTTCTGGAGTCTCCCCAGGGGAGTCAGTCCTCGTCTCGAATTGGGGCATGCACGTGCGATTTCCTCTCGAGCTGTAGCAGCAGTGTCACGTTCCCTTCGCGTGAATCAAGGGATCTGTGGCTTTCCCTCGAGGCTTTCCCACGAGGCTTTCCCACAGGGCTGTCCCACGTGCATCGTGGTGTGAGTCGATCCTCGGCTTGAAAGTCGAGGCAGTGCAGGGAAAACAGATTTCCCTGGAATGGATTGAGACATCTGGGGGTCTCTGGGAATGGTGGCACGACCCTGGAGTTCCTCTCGCCTTTCCTGTGGAGAGTGCCTCCTCTTGAGATGCGTCGGGAACGCCGGGAAGTCTTTCCCCAACACGCAGGAAAAGGATCTCTACTCTCGAGCTAGGAGGCGGAAACGGGGCTCCTCTGGATGTGGGCGGGACTCTCGTGCTTCCTCTCGAGTGGAGACGGGTATGTGGGGGAACTTCTTGAGTTGCAGCAAGGGTGTGAAGGACCCATAGGAAGTTCCAGAGGATAGGTGTGATTAGCCTCGAGACGCCTCAGCGGAAATGGGCCTCATCTCGCCTGGAGGGGAGAACCTCCTGGATTTTCTCCAGTTGCAGGCAGGTGCTCTCGACTTACGACGGGGACCTCAGGAACCCGCTCTGGTGGCCTCACGAAAGGCCAGTCCCCCATGCGAGATGCTCGGTGGTCTCTCGGGATTCCTCTCCCGTCGATGCCCGGGCCTAAGACCTTGTGTGGAGTCAGTGCTGGAACCTGAGGATTCCTCTCCAGTGCTGACATGGATCTTGGGGTACTTCTGGAGTCTCCCCAGGGGAGTCAGATCTCGTCTCGAGTGGGGGCATACACGTGCGCTTTCCTGCGAGCTGTAGCAGCATTTTCATGCTTCCCTTCGAGTGGTTCAAGGCATCTGTGGATTTCCCTCGAGTCTTTCCCGAGGCTTTCCCACGAGGCTTTCTCACAGGGCTGTCCCACGTGCCCCCGTGGTGTGAGTCGATCCTTGGCTTGAAAGTCGAGTTAGTGCAGGGAAAACAGGTTTCCCTGGAATGGACTGAGACATCTGGGAGACTCTGGGAATGGTGGCACGACCCTGGAGTTCCTCTCGCCTTTCCTGTGGAGAGCGCATCCTCTTGAGATGGGACGGGAATGCCGGGAATTCTTTCCCCACCACGCAGGGAAAGGATTCCTCCTCTCGTCCTTTGAGGCGGAAACGGGGGTCCTGTGCATGTGGGCGGGACTCTCGTGCTTCCTCTCGAGTGGAGTCGGGTATGTCGGGGAACTTCTTGAGTTGCAGCAAGGGTGTGAAGGATCCTTTGGAAGTTCCAGAGGTTAGATGTGATTACCCTCGAGACGCCTCTGTGGAAATGGGCATCATCTCGCCTAGAGGGGAGAACCTCCAGGATTTTCTCGAGTTGCGGCAGGTGCCCTCGACTTACGACGGGGCCCTCAGGGACCCACTCTGGTGGCCTCAGGAAAGGCCAGTCCCGATGCGAGTTGCTAGAGGGCCTCTCGGGATTGCTCTGCCGGAGATGCCGGGGCCTAAGACCTTGTGTGGAGTCGTTGCTGGAACCTGAGGATTTCTCTCCAATGCTGGCATGGATCTTGGGGTACTTCTGGAGACTCCCCTGGGAGTCAGTCCTCGTCTCGAGTGGGGGCATGCACGTGCGCTTACCTCCCAAGCTGTATCAGCAGTGTCAGGCTTCCCTTCACGTGGATCAAGGGATCTGTTTTCTTTACCTCGAGCCTTTCCCACGAGGCTTTCCCTCGAGGCTTTCCCACAGGGCTGTCCCACGTTCCACCGTGGTGTGACTCTATCCTCGGATTGAAAGTCGAGGCAGTGCAGGGAAAACAGGTTTCCCTGGAATTGACTGAGACATCCGGGGGACTCTGGGAATGGTGGCACGACCTGGAGTTCCTCTCACCTTTACTGTTTAGAGCGCCTCCTCTTGAGATGCGACAGGAACGCCGGGAATTCTTTCCGGACACGCAGGGAAAGGATCCCTCCTCTCGAGCTACGAGGCGGAAACACGGCTCATCTGAATGTGGGCTGGGCTCTCGTGCTTCCTCTCGAGTGGAGACGGGTATGTCGGGGAACTTCTTGAGTTGCAGCAAGGGTGTGAAGGACCCTTTGGAAGTTCCAGGAATTTAGGTGTGATTAGACTCGAGACGTCTCAGCGGAAAAGGGCCTCATCTCGCCTGGAGGGGAGAACCTCCTGGATTTTCTCGAGTTGCGGCAGGTGCTCTCGACTTAGGACGGGGACCTCAGGGACCCGCTCTGGTGGCCTCAGGAAAGGCCAGTACCCATGCGAGTTGTTCAGGGGCCTTTCGGAATTCCTCTCCCATCGATGCCCGGGGCCTAAGACCTTGTGTGGAGTTGGTATCATAACCTGAGGATTCCTCTGCAGTGCAGACATGGTTCTTGGGGTACTTCTGGAGTCTCCCCAGGGAGTAAGTCCTCGTCTCGAGTGGGGCCATGCACGTGCGCTTTCCTCCCGAGCTGTAGCAGCAGTGTCATGCTTCCCTTCGCGTGTATCAAGGGATCTGTGGCTTTCCCTCGAGGCTTTCCCTCGAGGCTTTCCCACGAGGCTTTTCCACAGGGCTGTCCCACATGCTACAGTGGTGTGAGTCGATCCTCGGCTTGAAAGTCGAGGCAGTGCAGGGAAAAACAGTTTTTCCCTGGAATGGACTGAGACACATGGGGGACTCAGGGAATGGTGGCACGACCCTGGAGTTCCTCTCGTCTTTAGTGTGGAGAGCGCCTCCTCTTGAGATGCCACGGGAACGCGGGAATTCTTGACCCGAACACGCAGGGAAAGGATCCCTCCTCTCGAGCTAGGAGGCAGAAAAGGGGCTCCACTGGATGTGGGCGGGATTCTTGTGCTTCCTCTCAAGTGGAGACGGTTATGTCAGGGAACTTCTTGAGTTGAAGCAAGGGTGTGAAGGACTCTTTGGAAGTTCGAGAGGTTAGGTGTGATTAGCCTCGATACGTCTCAGCGGAAATGGGCTTCATCTCACCTGGAGGGGAGAACCTCCTGGATTTTTCTCGAGTTGCGGCAGGTGCTCTCGACTTACGACCTGGACCTCAAGGACCCGCTTTGTTGGCCTGAGGAAAGGCCAGTCCCCATGCGAGTTGCTAGAGGTCTTGTCGCTATTCCTCTCCCGTCGATGCCAGGGCCTAAGACCTTGTGTGGAGTCGGGGCCGGAACCTGAGGATTCCTCTCCAGGGCTGACATGCATCTTGGGGTATTTCTGGAGTCTCCCCAGGGGAGTCAGTTCTCGTCTCGAGTATGGGCATGCACGTGCGCTTTCCTCCCGTGCTGTAGCAGCAGTGTCACGCTTCCCGTCGCGTGGATTAAGGGATCTGTGGCTTTCCCTCGAGGCTTTCCCACGAGGCTTTCCCACAGGGTTGTCACACGTGCCACCGTGGTGTGAGTCGATCCTCGGCGTGAAAGTCGAAGCAGTGCAGGGAAAACAGGATCCTCTGGAATGGACTGAGACATCTGGGGGACTCTTGGAATGGTGGCACGACCCATGAGTTCCTCTCGCCTTTCCTGTGCAGCGCGCCTCCTCTTGAGATGCGTCGAAACGTCGGGAAATTCTTTCCCGAGGAAGCAGGGAAGGATCCCTCATCTCGAGCTTGGAGGCGGAAACGGAGCTCCTCTGGCGGTGGCCGGACCCTGGTGCTTTCTCTGGAGTGGAGACGAGTATGTCGGGGAACTTCTTGAGTTTTAGCAATGGTGTTTAGGACACTTTGGAAGTTCCAGAGTTTAGCTGTGATTACTCTCGAGACGCCGCAGAGAAAATGGGTCTCATCTCGACTGGAGCAGAGAACCTCCTGGATTTTCTCGAGTTGCGGCAGGTACTCTCGACATACGACCGTGACCTCAGGGACAGTGTAGCAGATGTGTCACGCTTCCCTTCGCGGGGATCAAGGGATCTCTGGCTTTCCCTCGAGGCTTTCTCACAGGGCTGTCCCACATGCCACCATGGTGTGAGCGGATCCTCGGCGTGAAATTCGAGGCAGTGCTGGGAAAACGGGTTCCTCTGAAATGGACTGAGACATCTGGGGGACTCTTGAAATGGTGGCACGACCCTGGAGTTCCTCTCGCCTTTCCTATTAAGAACCCTTGCTCTTGAGATGCCATGGGAACGCCGAAAAATCTTTCCTGACTAAGCAGGATAGGATCCTTCATCTCGGAAACGGGGTTCCTCTGAATGTGGGCGTGACCCTCGTGCTTCCTCTCGTGTGGAGACGGGTATGTCGGGGAACTTCTTGAGTTGCAGCAAGGACCCCTTTTGAATTTCCAGAGGTTAGGTGTGATGAGGCCTCCAGACACCTCAGAGGAAATGGGCCTCATCCCGCCTGGAGGGGAGAACCTCCTGGATTTTACCCAGTTGCGGCAGGTTCTCTCGAGTTATGACGGGTCCTCAGGGACCCGCTCTGGTGGCCTCAGGAAAGGCCAGTCCCCATGCGAGTTACCAGGGGGCCTCTAGGGATTCCTCTCCCATTGATGCCGGTGCCTAAGACCTTGTGTGGAGTCGGGGCCAGACCCTGAGGATGCCTCTCCAGTGCTGACATGAATCTTTCCGTACTTCTGGAGTCTCACCAGGGGAGTCAGTCTTCATCTCGTGTGGGGGCATGCACCTGCCATTTCCTCACGACCTGCAGCAGCAGTGTCACGCTTGCCGACGTGTGGATCAAGGGATCTGTCGCTTTCCATTGAGGCTTTCCCACGAGGCTTTCCAACAGGGCTGTCCCACGTGCCACGGTGGTGTGAGTCGATCCTCGGCGTGAACGTCGAGGCAGTGCAGGGAAAACAGTTTCTTCTGGAATGGACTTAGACATCTGGGGGACTCTTGGAATGCTGGCAAGGCCCTGGAGTTCCTCTCGTCTTTCCTGTTGAGAGCGCCTCCTCTTGAGATGCGACGGGAAGGCCGGGAATTCTTTCCCGACGACGAGGGAAAAGGATCCCTCTTCTCGAGCTACGAGGCGGAAACGGGGCTCCGCTGGATATGGGCGGGAACCTCGTCCTTCCTCTCGAGTGGATATGGGTATGTCGGAGA
>NW_017201208.1:0-6760 GCF_001704415.2 Capra hircus | reverse complement strand
TGCAACTCAAGAAGTTCCCCGACACACCTGTCTCCACTCGAGAGGAAACACGAGAGTCCCGCTCACATCCAGAGGGCCCTTTCCTCCTCCTAGCTCTAGAAGAGGGATTTCTTTACCTGCGTGATCTGGAAAGATTTCCGCGCGTTTCCGTCGCATCTCAAGAGGAGGCGCTCTCCACAGGAAAGGCGAGAGGAACTCCCAGGGTCGTGCCACCATTCCCAGAGTCCCCCTGTTGTCTCAGTCCATTCCAGTGAAACCTGTTTCCCTGCACTGCCTCGACTTTGAAGCGAGGATCGACTCACCACGGTGGCACGAGGGAAAACCCTGTGGGAAAGCCTCGTGGGAAAGCCTCGTGTGAAAGCCTCAAGGGAAAG
Source organism: Capra hircus (assembly GCF_001704415.2). Classification (NCBI taxonomy): domain Eukaryota; kingdom Metazoa; phylum Chordata; class Mammalia; order Artiodactyla; family Bovidae; genus Capra; species Capra hircus. The sequence continues at coordinate 6,386 of NW_017201208.1, read as the reverse complement.
CCACAGATCCCTTGATCCACGCGAAGGGAAGACTGACACTGCTGCTATAGCTCGGAAGGAAAGCGCACGTGCATGCCCCACTAGAGACGATTACTGACTCCCCTGGGGAGACTCAGAAGACCTCAAGATCCATGTCAGCACTGGAGAGGAATACTCAGGTTCTGGCACCGACTCCACACAAGGTCTTAGGCCCGGCATCAACGGGAGAGGAATCCCGAGAGGCCCCCGAGCAACTGGCATGGGGACTGGCCTTTCCTGAGGCCACCAGAGCGGGTCCCTGAGGTCCCCGTCGTAAGTCGAGAGCACCTGCCACAACTCGAGAAAATCCAGGAGGTTCTCCCTCCAGGCAAGATGAGGCCCATTTTCGCTGAGGCGTCTCCAGGCTAATCACACCTAACCTCTGGAACTTCCACAGGGTCCTTCACACACTTGCTGCAACTCAAGAAGATCCCCGACATTCTCGTCTCCACTCGAGAGGAAGCACGAGAGTCCCGCACACATCCAGAGGAGCCCCTTTTTCCCCTCCTAGCTCAAGAGGAGGGATCCTTTCCCTGCGTGGTTGGGAAAGAATTCCCGGCGTTCCCGTCGTACTCAAGAGCAGGCGCTCTCCACAGGAAAGGCGAGAGGAACTTCAGGGTCCTGCACCATTCCAGAGTCCCCAGATGTATCAGTCCATTCCAGAGAAACGTGTTTTCCCTGCACAGCCTCGACTTTCAAGCCGAGGATCGACTCACACACGGTGGCACGTGGGACAGCCTGTGGGAAAGCCTCGTGGGGAAAGCCTCATGGGAAAGCCTCGAGGGAAAGCCACAGATCCCCTAGATCCACGCGAAGGGAAGCGTGATACTGCTGCTACAGCTCGGGAGGAAAGCGAACGTGCATTCCCCACTAGAGACGATTACTGACTCCCCTGGGGAGACTCCAGAAGTACCCCAAGATCCATGTCAGCACTGGAGAGGAAACCTCAGGTTCGGCACTGACTCCACACAAGGTCTTAGGACCCAGCATCAAAGGGAGAGGAATCCCGAGAGGCCCGCGAGCAACTCGCATGGGGACTGGCGATTCCTGAGGCCACCAGAGCGGGTCCTGAGGTCCCCATCGTAAGTCGAGAGCACCTGCCGCAACTCGAGAAAATCCAGGAGGTTCTCCCTTCCATGCGAGATGAGGCCATTTCCGCTGAGGCGTCTCGAGGCTAATCACATCTAACATCTGGAACTTCCAAAGGGTCCTTCACACCCTTGCTGCAAGTCAAGAAGTTCTCCGACATACCCATCTCCACTCGAGAGGAAGGACGAGGGTCCCGCCACATCCAGTGGAGCCCCGTTTCCGCCTCGTAGCTCGAGAAGAGGGATCCTTTCCCTTCGTCTTCGGGAAAGAATTCCAGGCCTTCGCGTCGCATATCAAGAGGAGGCGCTTTCAAGAGGAAAGACGAGAGGAACTCCAGGGCCTTGCCAGCATTCTAAGAGTCCCCCAGATGTCTAAGTCCATTCAGGAAGAACCTGTTTTCCCTGCACTGCCTCGACGTCCACGCCGAGGATCGACTCACACCACCGGTGGCACGTGGGACAGCCCTGTTGGAAAGCCTCGTGGGAAAGCCTCAATGGAAAGCGACAGATCCCTTGATCCACACGTCAGCAAGCGTGACACTGCTGCTACAGCTCGTGAGGAAATGGCAGGGGCATGCCCCCACACGAGATGAGGAATGACTCCCCTGGCGAGACTCCAGAAGTACGGAAAGATTCATGTCAGCAATGGAGAGGCATCCTCAGGGTTGGCCCCGACTCCAAAAGGTCTTAGGCCCCCGGCATCAACGGGAGAGGAATCCTAAGAGGCCCCGAGCAACTCGCATTGGGGACTGGCCTTCCCTGAGGCCACCAGAGCGGGTCCCTGTGGTCCCCGTCCTACGTGGAAAGCACCTGCCGCAACTCGAGAAAATCCAGGAGGTTCTCCCTCCAGGCGAGATGAGGCCCATTTCCGCTGAGGCTTCTCGAGGCTAATCACAACCTAACCTCTGGAACTTCCAAAGGGTACTTCACACCCTTGCTGCAACTCAAGAAGTTCCCCGACATACCCGTCTTCACTCGAGAGGAAACACCGAGAGTCCCGCCCACATCCAGAGGAGCCCCGTTTCCGCCTCATAGCTCGAGAGGATTGATTCTCTCCCTGTGTCGTCGGGAAAGGATTCCTGGCGATTCCTCCCATCTGAACAGGAGGCGTTCTCCACAGGAAAGGCGAGAGGTAATCCAGGTCGTGCACATTCCCAGAGTTCCCAGATGTCTCAGTCCATTCCGGGAAACTGTTTTCCCTGCACTGCCTAGAATTTCAAGCCGAGGGATCGATTCACACCACAGTGGCACGTGGGACAGCCTTGTGGGAAAGCCTCGTGGGAAAGCCTCGAGGGAAAGCCACAGATCCCTTGATCCACGCGAAGGGAAGCGCGAACACTGCTGCTTCAGTTCCAGAGGAAAGCCCATGTGCATGCCCCCACACGAGACGAGGACTGACTCCCCTGGGGAGACTCCAGAGGTTCCCCAAGATCCATGTCAGCACTGGAGGGGAATCCTCAGGTTCCAGCAACGACTCCACACAAGGTCTTAGGCCCCGGCATCGACGGGAGACGAATCCCTGAGAGGCCCCCGAGCAACTCGCATGGGGACTGACCGTTCCTGAGGCCACCAGAGCTGGGTCCCTGAGGTCCCCGTCGGCAAGTCGAGAGCACCTGCCGCAACCCGAGAAAATCCAGGAGGTTGTCCCTGCAGGCGAGATGAGGCCCATTTCCAATGAGGCGTCTCGAAGCTAATCAAAACTAACCTCTGGAACTTCCAAAAGGGTCCTTCACACCCTTGCTGCAACTCAAGAAGTTCCCCGACATACCCAACTCCACTCGAGAGGAAGCACGACAGTCCCGCCCACATCCAGAGGAGCCCCGTTTCTGCCTCCTAGCTCGAGAGGAGGGATCCTTTTCCTGCGTGGTCGGTCAAGTATTCCGGCGTTCCGGTTGCATCTCAAGAGGAGGCGCTCTCAACAGGAAAGGCGAGAGGAACTCCAGGGTCGTGCCACCATTCCCCAGAGTCCCAAAGATGTCTCAGTTAATTCCAATGAAAACTGTTTTCCCTGCACTGCCTCGACTTTCAAGCCGAGATCGACTCACACCACGCTGGTACGTGGGACAGCCCTGTGGAAAGCCTCGTGGGAAAGCCTCTTGGGAAAGCCTCGAGAGAAAGCCACAGATTCCTTGATCCACGCGAAGGGAAATGTGACACTGCTGCTACAGCTCGGGAGGAAAGTGCACGTGCATGCCCCCACTCGAGACGAGGACTGACACCCCTGGGGAGACTCCAGAAGTACCCCAAGATCCATGTCAGCAATGGAGAGGAATCCTCATGTTCCGGAAACGAATCCGCACAAGGTCTTAGGAACCGGCTTCGACAGGAGAGGAATCCTGAGAGGCCCCCGAGCAACTCGCATGGGGTCTGGCCTTTCCTGAGGCCACTCCAGACGCCCTCGATGCGGGCATCAAATGGAGGTCCTTCATCCTCAGCGGCTAGGAGGGGAGCAACCCTGCCTCTGGAATATTCATCTCGAGAGTAAATGCCAGGAGGTGCTCTCGACCTCAGACGACGGGCGACGCCTCGAGGCGCCGATTTCCCGCTGACACGGGCCTCTGGGTGGGCCTCAGGAAAGGCCAGACCCCATGCGAGTTGCACGGGGGCCTCTCAGGATTCCTCTCCTGTCGAAGCCGGTTCCTAAGACCTTGTGCGGATTCGTTTCCGGAACATGAGGATTCCTCTCCATTGCTGACATGGATCTTGGGGTACTTCTGGAGTCTCCCCAGGGGTGTCAGTCCTCGTCTCGAGTGGGGGCATGCACGTGCACTTTCCTCCCGAGCTGTAGCAGCAGTGTCACATTTCCCTTCGCGTGGATCAAGGAATCTGTGGCTTTCTCTCGAGGCTTTCCCAAGAGGCTTTCCCACGAGGCTTTCCCACAGGGCTGTCCCACGTACCAGCGTGGTGTGAGTCGATCCTCGGCTTGAAAGTCGAGGCAGTGCAGGGAAAACAGTTTTCATTGGAATTAACTGAGACATCTTTGGGACTCTGGGAATGGTGGCACGACCCTGGAGTTCCTCTCGCCTTTCCTGTTGAGAGCGCCTCCTCTTGAGATGCAACCGGAACGCCGGGAATACTTGACCGACCACGCAGGAAAAGGATCCCTCCTCTCGAGCTAGGAGGCAGAAACGGGGCTCCTCTGGATGTGGGCGGGACTGTCGTGCTTCCTCTCGAGTGGAGATGGGTATGTCGGGGGAACTTCTTGAGTTGCAGCAAGGGTGTGAAGGACCCTTTGGAAGTTCCAGAGGTTAGTTTTGATTAGCTTCGAGACGCCTCATTGGAAATGGGCCTCATCTCGCCTGCAGGGACAACCTCCTGGATTTTCTCGGTTGCGGCAGGTGCTCTCGACTTGCGACGGGGACCTCAGGGACCCGACTCTGGTGGCCTCAGGAACGGTCAGTCCCCATGCGAGTTGCTCGGGGCCTCTCAGGGATTCGTCTCCCGTCGATGCCGGGGCCTAAGACCTTGTGTGGAGTCGTTGCTGGAACCTGAGGATTTCCCTCCAGTGCTGACATGGATCTTGGGGAACCTCTGGAGTCTCCCCAGGGGAGTCAGTCCTCGTCTCGTGTGGGGGCATGCACATGGGCTTTCCTCTCGGAACTGTAGCAGCAGTGTCGCGCTTCCCTTCGCGTGGATCAAGGGATCTGTGGCTTTCCCTCGAGGCTTTCCCACGAGGCTTTCCCACAAGGCTGTCCCACGTGCCACTGTGGTGTGAATCGATCCTCGGCTTGAAATTCTGAGGCAGTGCAGGGACAAACAGGTTTCCCTGGAATGGACTGAGACATCTGGGGAACTCTGGGAATGGTGGCACGACCCTGGATTTCCTCTCGCCTTTCCTGTGGAGAACGCCTCCTGTTCAGATGCGAGGGAATGCCAGGAATCCTTTCCCGACGACACAGGGAGAGAATCAATCCTCTCGAGCTATGAGGCGGAAACGGGGCTCCTCTGGATGTGGGCGGGACTCTCGTGCTTCCTCTCGAGTGGAAGACGGGTATGTCGGGGAACTTCTTGAGTTGCAGCAAGGGTGTTGAAGTACCCTTTGGAAGTTCCAGAGGTTAGGTGTGATTAGCCTCGAGAAGCCTCAGCGGAAATGGGCCTCATCTCGCCTGGAGGGGAGAACCTCCTGGATTTTCTCGAGTTGCGGCAGGTGCTTCCACGTAGGACGGGACCTCAGGGACCGCTCTGGTGGCCTCAGGAAAGGCCAGTCCCCATGCGAGTTGCTCGGGGCCTCTGGGATTCCTCTCCGTCGATGCCGGGGCCTAAGACCTTTTTGGAGTCGTTGCCAACCTGAGGATTCCTCTCCAGTGCTGACATGGATTTGGGGTACTTCTGGAGTCTCCCAGGGGAGTCAGTCTCATCGTTGGGGGCATGCACTGCCTTTCCTTCCGAGCTGTAGCAGCAGTGTCACGCTTCTTCGTGTGATCAAGGGATCTGTGGCTTTCCCTCGAGGCTTTCCCACGAGGCTTTCCCACAGGGCTGTCCCACGTGCCACCGTGGTGTGAGTCGATCCTCGGCTGACGCGAGGCAGTGCAGGGAAAAGAGGTTCTTCCTGGAATGCACGGAGACATCTGGGGACTCTGGAATGGTGTCACGACCCTGGAATTCCTCTCGCCTTTCCTGTTGAGAGCGCCTCCTCTTGGGATGCGACGGAACGGCCGGGAATTTTTCCCGAAGACGCAGGGAAAGGATCCCTCCTCTCAAGCTAGGAGGCGGAAACGGTGCTCCTCTGGATGTGGGCGGGACTCTCGTCTTCCTCTGGAGTGGAGATGGGTATGTCGGGGAACTTCTTGAGTTGCAGCAAGGGTGTGAAGGACCCTTTGGAAGTTCCAGAGGTTAGGTGTGATTAGCCCTCGAGACGCCTCAGCGGAAATGGGCCTCATCTCGCCTGGAGGGAGAACCTCCTGGATTTTCTCGAGTTGCGGCAGGTGCTCTAGACTTACGACGGGGACTTCAGGACCCGCTCTGGTGGCCTCAGGAAGGTCGCCTCCCATGCGAGTTGCTCGGGGCCTCTCGGGATTCCTCTCCCTTTGATGCGGGTCCTAAAGACCTTGTGTGGAGTCGCTGCCGGAACCTGAGGTTTCCCTCTCCAGTGCTGACATGGATCTTGGGTACTTCTGGAGTATCCCCAGGGAGTCAGTAATCGTCTCTGTGGGGGCATGCACTTCGCTTTCCTCCCGAGCTGTAGCAGCAAGTATCACGCTTCCTCGCGTGATCTAGGGATCTGTGGGCTTTCCCTCGAGGGCTTTCATGAGGCTTTCCCACGGCGGCTTTTCCCACAGG
>NW_017201207.1:0-6760 GCF_001704415.2 Capra hircus | reverse complement strand
ATGCCGGGGCCTAAGACCTTGTGTGAGGCGTTGCGGGACCTGAGGATTCCTCTCCAGTGCTGACATGGATCTTGGGGTACTTCTGGAGTCTCCCCATGGAATCAGTCCTCGTCTCGTGTGGGTGCATGCACGTGCGCTTTCCTCCCGAGCTGTAGCAGCAGTGTCTCTCTTCCACGCGTGGATCAAGGGATCTGTGGCTTTCCCTCGAGGCTTTCCACGAGGCTTTCCCACGAGGCTTTCCCACAGGGCTGTCCAACGTGCCATCGCGGAGTGAGTCCATCCTCGGCTTGAAATCGACGCCAGTGCAGGGAAAACAGGTTTCCCTGGAATGGACTGAAACATCTGGGGGACTCTGGGAATGGGCCTGATACTGGAGTTCCTCTCGCCTTTCCTGTGGAGAGCGCCTACTCTTGAGATGAGACGGGAACGCTAGAATTCTTTCCCGACCACGCAGGGAAAGGATGCCGCCTCTCTAGCTAGGAGGCAGAAACGGGGCTCCACTGGATGTGGGCGGGACCCTCGGTTCCTCTTGAGTGGAGACGGGTATGTCGGGGAACTTCTTGAGTTGCAGCAAGGGAGTGACGGACCCTTTGGAAGTTCCATAGGTAAGGTGTGATTAGCCTCGAGATACCTCAGCGGAAATAGCTCAGCTCGCCTGGAGGGGAGAACCTCCTGGATTTTTTTGAGTTGCGGCTGGTGCTCTCGACTTATGACGGGGAACTCTGGGACCCGGTGTGGTGGCCTCAGGAAAGGCCAGTCCCCATGCGAGTTGCTCGGGGCCTATCGGGATTTCCTCTCCCGTCGATGCTGGGTCCTAAGACCTTGTGTGGACTCAGTGCCAGAACCTGAGAATTCCTCTCCAGTGCCGACATGGATCTTGGGGTACTTCTGGATTCTCCCCAGGGCAGTCAGTCCTCGTCTCGAGTGGGCATGCACGTGCGCTTTCCTCCCGAGCTGTATCAGCAGTGTCGCGCTTCCCTTCGCGTGGATCAAGGGATCTGTGTCTTTCCCTCGAGGCTTTCCACGAGGCTTTCCCACAGGGCTGTCCCACGTGTCACCGTGGTGTGAGTCGATCCTCGGCTTGAAAGTCGAGGCATGCAGGGAAAACAGGTTTCCCTGGAATGGACTGAGACATCTGGGGGACTATGGGAATATGGCACGACCCTGGAGTTCCTCTCGCCTTTCCTGTGGAGAGCGCCTCCATTTGAGATGCGACGGGAACGCTGGGAATTCTTCCCGACCACGCAGGTATAGGATCTCTCCTCTCGAGCTAGGAGGAGAAACGGGCTCCTCTGGATGTGCGGGGAACTCTCGTGCTTCTCTCGAGTAGAACGGGTATGTCGGGAACTTCTTGAGTTGCAGCAAGGGTGTGAAGGACCCTTTGGAAGTTCCAGAGGTAAGGTGTGATTAGCCTCGAGATACCTCAGCGGAAATGGCCTCATGTCGCCTGGAGGGAGAACCTCCTGGATTTTCTCGAGTTGCGGCAGGTGCTCTCGACTTACACGGGGACCCAGGGGCCACTCTGGTGGCTCAGAAAGGCCAGTCCCATGCGAGTTGTCGGGGCCTTCGGGATTCCTCTCCGTCGATGCCGGGGCTAAGACCTTGGGTGGAGTCAGTGCCGGAACCTGAGGATTCCTCTCCAGTGCCGACATGGATCTTCGGGGACTTCTGTAGTCTCCCCAGAGGCGTAAGTCCTCGTCTCGAGTGGGGGCATGCACGTGCGCTTTCCTCCCGAGGTGTAGCAGCAGTGTCACGCTTCCCTTTTCTTGGATCAAGGGATCTGTGGCTTTCCCCCTCTAGACTTTCCCATGAGGCTTTCCCACGAGGCTTTCCCACTTTTCCCACGTGCCACGGTGGTGTGAGTCGATCCACGGCTTGAAAGTCGAGGCAGTGCAGGGAAACCAGGTTCCCTGGAATGGACTGAGACATCTGGGGGACTCTGGCAATGGTGGCACGAACATGGAGTTCCTCTCGCTTTTCCTCTGGAGAGCGCCTCCTCTTGAGATGTGACAGGAACGCTGCGAATTCTTTCCCACCACACGCAGGGAAAGGATCAAACCTCTCGAGCTAGGAGGCGGAAACGTGGCTCCCTCTTGATGTGGGCGGCACTTTCCTGCTTCCTCTCGAGTGGAGACGGGTATGTCGGGGAACTTCTTGAGTTGCAGCAAGGGTGTGAAGGACCCTTTGGAAGTTCCAGAGTTAAAGTGTGATTACCCCCTAGTTGCCTCAAAGGAAATGGGCCTCATCTCGCCTGGAGGGAGAACCTCCTGGATTTTCTCGAGATGCGGCAGGTGTTCTCGACTTTCGACCGGGAACTCAGGGATCCGCTCTGGTGGTCTCAGGAAAGGCCAGTCCCCTTGCGAGTTGCTCGGGAGCCTCTCGGGATTCCTCTCCCTTCGATACTGGGGCCTAAGACCTTGTGTGGAGTCAGTGCCGGAACCTGAGGATTCCTTTCCAGTGAAAACATGGATCTTAGGGTACTTCTGGAGTCTCCCCAGGGCAGTCAGTCCTCGTCTGGAGAGGGGGCATGCACGTACTCTTTCCTCCCGAGCTGCAGCAGCAGTGCCGTTCTTCCCTTCGCGTGGATCAAGGGATCTGTGTCTGTCCCTCGTGGCTTTCCCTCGAGGCTTTCCCACAGGGCTGTCCCAGGTGCCACCGAGATGTGAGTCGATCTTCGGCCTGAAAGTCGCCGCAGTGCAGGGAAAACAGATTTCCCTGGAATGGACTGAGACATCCAGGGGACTCTGGGAATGGTGGCACGACCCTGGAGTTCCTCTCGCCTTTCCTGTGGAGAGCACCTCCTCTTGAGATGCAACGGGAACGCCGGGAATTCTTTCCCGACCCACGCTGGGAAAGGATCCCTCCCCTCGAGCTAGGAGGCGGAAACGGGGCTCCTCTGGATGTGGGCGGGACTCTCGTGCTTCCTCTCGAGTGGAGACGGGTATGTCGGGGAACTTCTTGAGTTGCAGCAAGGGTGTGAAGGACCCTTTGGAAGTTCCAGATGTTAGATGTGATTAGACCTCTAGACGCCACAGCGGAAATGGGCCTCATCTCGAATGGAGGGGAGAACCCCCTGGATTTTCTCGAGGTGCGGCAGGTACTCTCGACTTACGACGGGGACCTCAGGGACCCGATCTGGTGGGCCTCAGGAAAGGCCAGTCCCCATGCGAGTTGCTCGGGGGCCTCTCGGGATTCCTCTCCCGTCGATGCCGGCGCCTAAGACCTTGTGTGGAGTCGGTGCCGGAACCTGAGGATTCCTCTCCAGTGCTGACATGGATCTTGGGGTACTTCTGGAGTCTCCCCATGGAGTCAGTCCTCGTCTCGAGTGGGGGCATGCACGTGCGCTTTCCTCCCGAGCTGGTAGCAGCAGTGTCACTCTTCCCTACGCGTGGATCAAGGGGATCTGTGGCTTTCCCTCGAGGCTTTCCCACAGGGCTGTCCAACGTGCCATCGCGGTGTGAGTCCATCCTCGGCTTGAAAGTCGACGCAGTGCAGGGAAAACAGGTTTCCCTGGAATGGAGTGAGACATCTGGGGACTCTGGGAATGGGGCCTGATACTGGAGTTCCTCTCGCCTTTCCTGTGGAGAGCGGCCTACTCTTGAGATGAGACGGGAACGCTAGGAATTCTTTCCCAACCACGCAGGGAAAGGATGCCTTCTCTCGAGCTAGCAGGCGGAAACGGGGCCACTCTGGATATGGCGGGACCCTCGGGTTCCTCTTGAGTGGAGACGGGTATGTCGGGGAACTTCTTTGAGTTGCAGCAAGGGATGTGAAGGACCCTTTGGAAGTTCCAGAGGTAAGGTGTGATTAGCCTCGAGATACCACAGCGGAAATAGGTCTCAGCTCGCCTGGAGGGGAGAACCTCCTGGATTTTCTCGAGTTGCGGCTGGTGCTCTCGACGTACGACGGGGAACTCAGGGACCCGGTGTGGTGGCCTCAGGAAAGGCCAGTCCCCATGCGAGTTGCTCGGGGGCCTATCGGGATTCCTCTCCCGTCGATGCTGAGTCCTAAGACCTTGTGTGGACTCAGTGCCAGAACCTGAGAATTCCTCTCCAAGTGCCGACATGGATCTTGGGGTACTTCTGGATTCTCCCCAGGGCAGTCAGTCCTCGTCTCGAGTGGGGGTCATGCACGTGCGCTTTCCTCCGAAGCTGTAGCAGCAGTGTCTCACTTCCCTTCGCGTGGATCAACGGATCTGTGTCTTTCCCTCGAGGCTTTCCCACGAGGCTTTCCCACAGGGCTCTCCCACGTGTCACCGTGGTGTGAGTCGATCCTCGGATTGAAAGTCGAGGCAGTGCAGGGAAAACAGGTTTCCCTGGAATGGACTGAGACATCCAGGGGACTCTGGGAATGGGGCTTGAGACTGGAGTTCCTCTCGCCTTTCCTGTGGAGAGCGCCTACTCTTGAGATGAGACGGGAACGCTAGGAATACTTTCCCGACCACGCAGGGAAAGAATCCCTCCTCTCGAGCTAGCAGGCGGAATCGGGGCACTCTGGATATGGGCGGGACCCTTGGGATCCTCTTGAGTGGAGACGGGTATGTCGGGGAACTTCTTGAGTTGCAGCAAGGGTGTGAAGGACCCTTTGGAAGTTCCAGAGTTTAAGTGTGATTACCCCCTTGTTGCCTCAGGGGAAATGGGCCTCATCTCGCCTGGTTTGGAGAACCTCCCTGGATTTTCTCGAGTTGAGGCAGGTGCTCTCGACTTACGATAGGGACCTCAGGGACCGCTCAGGTGGCCTCAGGAAAGGCCAGTCCCCATGCGAATTGCTCTGGGGCCTCTCGGGCATTCCTCTCCCGTAGATTCCGGGGTCTAAGACCTTGTGTGGAGTCGGTGGCCGGAACCTGAGCATTCCTCTCTCAGTGCTGACATGGATCTTGGGGTACTTCTGGAGTCTCCCCAGGGGAGTCAGTCCTCATCTCGAGTGTGGGCTATGCACGTGCGCTTTCCTCTCGAGCTGTAGCAGCAGTGTCACGCTTCCCTTCCCGTGGATCAAGGGATCTGTGTCTTTCCCTCGAGGCTTTCCCACGAGGCTTTCCACGAGGCTTGCCCACAGGGATGTCCCACGTGCCACCATTGTGTGAGTCGATCCTCGGCTTGAAAGTCGAGGCAATGCAGGGAAAACAGGTTTCCCTGGAATGGACTGAGACATCTGGGGAACTCTGGGAATTGTTGCACGACCCTTGAGTTCCTCTCGCGTTTACTGTTGAGATCGCCTCTTCTTGAGATGCGACAGGAACCCGGGGAATTCTTTCCCGACCACGCAGGGAAAGGATCCCTCCTCTCGAGCTAGGAGGCGGAAACGGGGCTCCTCTGGATGTGGGCAGAACTCTCGTGCTTCCTCTCGAGTGGAGACGGGTATGTCGGGGAACTTTTTGAGTTGCAGCAAGGGTGCGAAGGACCCTTTGGAAGTTCCAGATGTTACATGTGATTAGCCTCAAGACGCCTCAGCGGAAATGGGCCTTATCTCGCCTGGAGGTTAGAACTCCTGGATTTTCTCGAGTTACGGCAGGTGCTCTCGACTTACGACGGGGACCTCAGGGACCCCCTCTGGTGGCCTCAGCAAAGGCCAGTCCCATGCGAGTTGCACGGGGGCCTCTCGGGATTCCTCTCCCGTTGATGCCGGGACTTAAGACCTTGTGTGGAGTCGGTGCCGGAACCTGAGGAATCCTCTCCAGTGCTGACATGAATCTTGGGGTACTTCTGGAGTCTCCCCAGGGGAGTCAGTCCTCGTCTCTAGAGGGGGAATGCTCGTGCGCTTTTCTCCCGAGCTGTAGCAGCGTTGTCACGCTTCCCTTCGCGTGGATCAAGTGATCTGTGGCTTTCCCTCGAGGCTTTCCCACGAGGCAATTCTACGAGACTTTACCACAGGGCTGTCCACGTGCCACGTGGGCGTGAGTCGATCCTCGGCTTGAAAGTCGAGGCAGTGCAGGGAAAACAGGTTTCCCTGGAATGGAATGAGACATCTGGGGGACTCTGGGAATGGTGGCACGACCCTGGAGTTCCTCTCGCCTTTCCTTTGGATTGCGCCTCCGCTTGAAATGCGACGGGAACGACGGAAATTCTTTCCCGACGACGCAGGGAAAGGATCCCTGCTCTCGAGCTAGGAGTCGGAAACGGTGCTCCACTGGATGTGGGCGGGACTCTCGTGCTTCCTCTCGAGTGGAGATGGGTATGTCGGGGAACTTCTTGAGTTGCAGCAAGGGTGTGAAGGACCCGTTCGAAGTTCCAGAGGTTAGGGTGATTAGCCTCGAGATGCCTCAGCGGAAATGGGCCTCATCTAGCCTGGAGGGTAGAACCTACTGGATTTTCTAGAGTTGCGGCAGGTGCTCTCGACTTATGTCGGGGACCTCAGGGACCGTCTGGTGGCCTCAGGAAAGGCCAGTCCACATGCGAGTTGCTCGGGGCCTCTTGAGATTCCTCTCCCGTCGATGCCGGGCCTAAGACCTAGTGTGAAGTCGGTGCCGGAACTGAGGATTCCTCTCCAGTGCTGACATGGATCTTGGGGTACTTCTGGAGTCTCCCCAGGGGAGTCAGTCCTCGTCTCGAGAGGGGTATGCACGTGGGCTTTCCTCCCGAGCTGTGGCAGCTCTTTGGCACTTCCCTTCGCGTGGATCAAGGGATCTGTGGCTTTTGAGGGAGGCTTTCCCAGGAGGCTTTCCCACGGGGCTATCCCTCGAGGCTTTCCCACAGGGCTGTCCCACGTGCCACCGTGGTGTGAGTCGATCCTTGGCTTGAAAGCCTATGCAGTGCAGGGAAAA
>NW_017201206.1:0-6761 GCF_001704415.2 Capra hircus | reverse complement strand
CTCCCTCCCTCCCAGGGAAGTCAAGGAAGCTCAAACGGCTGTTCAATCATGTTTTTGAGAGAGTCATTGCCAAGGCAGGTTTATAAGAAGTTCAAGGGTCCCCAAGGAGAGAGGGGTCTAGAATTCTCAAGGAGGAAGGAAGACAAACTGTTTTTCCCTCTACATTCCTTAGGATTATATAACAATCATGCATCCTTCTTGAGGACGGTCTCTGGAAAAAACCTTCTGGCTAATCCTGTTATCTTAAAATGTAAATTATGGGAGTAGGTCTAGTGAGTCTTTACAACCTCCAGACATTCTTTTGTTCGTTGTCATAACTTATTGGAGAGTATATAACTCCATTACTAACACTAGCAAGGGGGTACGCTTTCTGCCCCTTGTGATGTCTCTGTCAGAGCTTTCTCTATCTCCTTTCTCCTTTAATAAAACTCTATTGCACAAAAGCTCTGAGCAATCAAGCCTCGTCTTGGGCCCTGGATTGAATTCTTCTCCTCCATAAGCCAAGAATCCAGCATCTTTTCGTGGTTCAGCAACAAATATTTCATTTCCTCTGCAGGAGAGAGCTAGTGAGCTTAGGTCTGTCTGGAACATTCTTGAAGTCCTGTGGGGAAAATATCCTGTGCACACATCTGGATACTGGGCCTAGAGGCCAAAATTCGCATTTCTTTCCCGGGGGAGCCCTAACGTGGTGTGACCTTAGCAACTGCTTGAAAATCCATCCCATTGCTGTTTTCCTCCTTCTGACAGAGCTAGCTTTGTTCCCTGCTTTGGGATGTCTCAACCGAAGGGCCGGTCCATAGCTACTCGCCTGGGGCCCATTGGATGTGCAAGGTGCCTCGACTAGGTGACCCTAGCATGGCACTCAGCCCGCTCAGACACACTCCGAGGCTTCTTTCTCATGGGAAGCACTGCTCCAACCTAGGAATGTGTCTGCAATGCTTGGAAAGTGCAGTGAGACACACAGCCCTGACTCTGCAATTGAGGCCCTCAGAGCAAGCCTGCAGCTCTGATGGTCTGAGAAGCAAAACACTTGCTGCAAAGAGAGGCCTGAAAACACACTCTCTGTGGATGACTTTTCCTTCCTCTAAGGAAGATAGTTTTCCCAGTCTCCTGCTTCCTTGAATGTCACACAGCTGGAATGCGCTTGCTTGGAGGTCGTGATTCAGTAGGCAATGACCCCTGAGGCCCTTTGCCCAGGGAGGGCTCCCACACTCACAGGCAAATCAAAGCAACTTCCAAGTGAGTCAGCTCTTCACATCAAGTGGCCAAAGTATTGGAGTTTCAGGTTCAGTATTAGTCCTTCCAATGTATATTCAGACCTGATTTCCTTTAGGATGGAGTGGTTGCGTCTCCTTGTAGTCTAAGCGACCTACAAGCATCTTCTCCAACACCACAGTTCAAAAGCATCCAATTTTCAGCTGTCACTTTCTTTATAGTACATCTTTCATATCCATCCATGACATATGGAAAAACCATAGCCTTGACTGGATGGATCTTTGTTGGCAAAGCAACGTCTCGGCTTTTTAATATGCTGTCTAGTTTGGTCATCACTTTTCTTCCAAGTCATAAATACGTTTTTAAGTTCATGGAGGCAGACATCACCTGCAGTGATTTCCAAGCCCCCCAAAATAGTCTGCTGCTGTTTCCAATGTTTTCCCATCTATTTGCCAATGAAGTGATGAGACTGGATGCAATGATTTTAGTTTTCTGAATGCTGAGCTTTAAGCTAACTTTTTCACTCTCCTCTTTCACTTTCATCAGGAGACTCTTTAGTTCTTCTTCACTTTCTGCCATAAGGGTGGTGTCATCTGCATATCTGAGATTCTTGATATTTCTCCCAGCAATCTGGATTCCAGCGTGTGCTTCCTCCAGCCCAGTGTTTCTCATGATGTACTCTGCATATAAGTTAAATAAGCAGGGTGACAATACACTGCCTTGACATATTCCTTTTCCTATTTAGAACCAGTCTGTTGTTCCATGTCCAGTTCGAACTGTTTCTTCCTGACCTGCATACAGGTTTCTCAAGAGACAGGTCAGGTGGTCTGGTATTCCCATCTCTTTCAGAATTTTTCCCAGTTTATTGTGATCCACACAGTCAAAGGCTTTGGCATAGTCAATAAAGCAGAAATAGATGTCTTTTTTTTCTGGAACTCTCTTGCTTTTTCAATGATCCAGTGGATGTTGGCAGTTTGATCTCTGGTTTTTCTCTGCATGTTTTAAATCCCTCTTGAACATTTGGAAGTTCACAGTTCATGTGAACTTGGAGAATTTTGAGCATTACTTTACTAGTGTGTGAGATGAGTGCAATTGTGCAGCAGCTTGAATATTCTTTGTCATTGCCTTTCTTTGGGATTGGAATGAAAACTGACCTAATGACTAGATGTTTTCAATTGCATATGCTGAAAGAACTGGCTGTGCAGTTTTGAAGAAAAAAAATCATTTTAACCCATTTTCTCTGAAGTGCAAGGCATATCATGGCCATCCCTGAATCATAAAGTCACCTTTTCTTTATGTAGTCATAGTTTCATGCCTAAATTATAGGCCAACTCGTGCTCAAATGGACTCTGATGTCAGGGGCAGATCAACTAATAAAAAGCTTGGATTGTCCCTCTGGAGGAAAGTGAGATCTTGGTCCCACGAGAAGAATCTGAAGGGTTAAGGGAACTTGCAAGAGTGGGGAAAGCTTAGTCCATCCTACATGTACCAAAATCTTAAATAAGGCTTATTTACTTTACCGAAGTAAAAAAACAGATGATGAAAACAATTATAAATCAATGAAAGGTAAAGAAATCCATAGTCTGTTATCAAAAATTGCATTCTAAGAAAACTTTGTTCTCTTAACCTAGAGAGGAGACTAAATTCCATCTGGTACCAGCTTACCAGAAGACAAACAACAAACAAACAAACAAATTATCGGTAAGCTTAAAAAAAGTATATTCCATATATCTTGAAGTAGCAGTATTTCTGCAAAGGCATCAGTGTGAAACCATAGAGGACATGGTTAAAACCTGATTAAATAGAAATTGACAATGTAATCTGGTCACTGCTGCGACTTGAAATGCTTTAATATGATAACTGGAATTATAACTGACAGCATTTGACCAGGACATATCAGATTTTCACGGATGTCAGATAATTTCTAGGATATCTATATTAGGAACTGAAGGAATCTTTGAACCTAGGAAAGAAAACAACAGTCTCAAAGGCCCTTGCTGAATCATCTATCAGCAAGGAATGTCTTTGCAAGGATCGCAAAGTGAAGGGAAAATACACCGACCTGCCTCTGCAACTTTGGTCCTCTGAGCAGATCTGGAGGTCTCCCTTTGTATAAGCTAACCTGTTCCTTCCAAATAGAGGTTTGCAACACAAAACAAGTGGCCGCCTATTCTTCCCCGAAGGAGGCTCTCTTTCCCCACATCCTGCGAACACCCTTTCCCAGCCTCCTGGAAAAGCGCTTCTTGCAGTTCCTTTCAGAAAATCCTATGGACGGAGAAGCCTGGTAGGCTGCAGTCCGTGGGGTCGCTGAGGGTCGGACACGACTGAGCGACTGCACTTTCATTTTCACTTTCATGCATTGGAGAAGGCAATGGCAACCCACTTACTGTTCTTGCCTGGAGAATCCAGGGACGGGGGAGCCTAGTGGGCTACCGTCTATGGCGTCGCACAGAGTCGAACACGACTGAAGCAACTTAGCAGCAGCAGCAGCAGCAGTTCCTTTCTTAGGGGCAGTTATCCCTGAGATTGGGACCTGGAAAGGCAGAGCCACCTCCACACACACGTCTTTTCTGTCCCTTTCCTCTGGAGGAGAGCTCTAGTGAGCCTAGGTCTGTCAGGAAAATTCTTGGCTTTGACGGGATCCCACCCAGTGTGTGAACCTGCATACCCGACCTAGGGGCCACAGGCACCTGTTTTGCTCGAGTGGGTCCTGGAGGGGTGCAGCATAGGAGCTTAAAAATCCATCCAATTTGTCTTTTTTTTTTTACCTCGGAGAGAACGAGTTTGCTCCACCTCCACCCTTTGGCAGTGTGGAGGGAAGAGGGCACCACCTCTCCCAAAGGGGACATAGGGCCTACCAGGAGAGAAAGGCCCCTTGAGGAGCTGAGCCCAGGTAGGCAGCCAGTGATGTCAAGCACACTCCCGCTGCTTGCTTCTTCATGGGCACTCCCACGATCTGCTAGGAATGTCTTTGCAAGGATCTCAAAGGGAAGGGGAGATACATGGCCCTGTCTCTGGAACTTCAGTCCTCTGAGCAGATCTGGAGGTCTTGAGTTGTATAAGCAAACCTGTTCCTTCCAAATAGAGGCTTGCAAACACACCCCGGTGGTTGCCTCTTCTTCCCCGAAGAAGTCTTTCTTTCCCCACATGCTGCGAACTCCCTGTCCAACCTCCAAGAATAGCGCTTCTTGCCATTCCTTTCTTAGAGGCAGTTATCCCTGAGCTTGGGGCCGTAGGGACTAGCCCCACACTCACAGGGAAAGGCAAAGACTCCTCCATACATCTCCTCTATCCCCTTTGCTCTGGAGGAGAGCTCTAGTGAGCCTAGGTCTTTCAGGAAAATTCTTGGCTTGGACAGGATCTCACCCTGTTTGTGAACCTGCATACCCAACCAGGGGCCACAGAGCACCTGTTTCAGTAAAGTGGGCCCTGAAAGGGTGCAGCCTAGCAAGAGCTTGAAAATCCATTCAATTGCTGTTTTTGTACCTCTGACAGAGCGAGCTTGGCTCCACCCTTTGGCAGTGAGGAGAAAAGAGGCATGACACCCTCCCAAGGGGACATGGGGCCTACTTCGAGAGGAAGCCCTTGTGGAGCTGAGGCCAGGAAGGCACACAGTCGTGTCAAACACACTCCCACTGCTTGCTTCTTCAGGGGCACTCCCGCTATCAGCTAGGAATGTCTTTGCAATGATCACAAAGGGAAGGGGAGATACAGGGCCCTGCTTCTGGACCTCCGGTGCTCTGAGCAAATCTCGAGGTCTCCCGTTGTTGGTCAAGGTCAAGTTCAAGTTCAAGGTCAAGGTCAAGTTCAAGTCAAGTTCAAGTTCAAGTTCAATCAAGGTGAAGTTTAAGTTCAAGTTCAAGGTCAAGTCAAGTTCAGGGTCAAGGTCAAGGTCAAGGTCAAGTTCAAGTTCAAAGTGAAGTTCAGGTCAAGGTCAAGTTCAAGTTCAAGTTGAAGTTCAAGGTCACAAGTTCAAGTTGAAGTTCAAGTTCAAGTTGAAGTTCAAGTTCAAGGTCAAGTTCAAGTTCAAGTCAAGTTTCAAGTTCAAGTTCAAGTTCAAGGTCAAGGTCAAGTTCAAGTTCCAAGTTCAAGTTCACAAGTTCAAGTTCAAGTTTCAAGTTCAAGTTCAAGTTCAACAAGTTCAAGTTCAAGTCAAGTTCAAGTTCAAGTCAAGTTCAAGTCAAGTTCAAGTTCAAGTTCAAGTCAAGTTCAAAGTTCAAGTCAAGTTCAAGTTCAAGGTTCAAGGTCAAGTTGAAGTTGAAGTTGAAGTTAAGTTCAAGTTCAAGGTCAAGTCAAGTTGAAGTTCAAGGTTCAAGTTCAAGGTCAAGAAGTTCAAGTTCAAGTTCAAAGAAGTTCAAGGTCAAGGTCAAGAAGTCAAGTTCAAAGTTCAAGGGCAGGGCAAGGCAAGCCCAAGACCAAGGCAAGGCAAGGGCAAGCCAAGGCAAGGCCAAGGCCAGGCCAAGGCAAAGGCCAAGGCACCAAAGCGACGCCCAAACCCCGTAACGCCTGACAAAAAGGCAGAAGCCACTAGGCCCTGTGCAGAGGAAGCCACTGAAGGCAGCAAGGCCACAGAGCTCCCCGACTCCCATTCCCACATGAAGATGTGAGGATAAAGGGCCTCATCCCCCAGCAAAGCACCCGCTCCCACCACCCCCAACCCCGGCCCCCCGCCCCGCAGCACGCCCCCTGAAACAACACTGTCTTCCCAGAAAAGAGAACGGAGAAGCCATGTGTGTGCCAAAGGAGCAAGATGAACGAACGATGCCACGCCCTCCGAATTTGGGCACACCTGACGCCTCGGAACCCCGGGCCTGGCCGATGGGTCCCAGCCGTTCTCGGGTGGGAGGGGGTCAACACATTGGCCGAGAGCCCTTGCCCAGGCCACCCGCGCAAATCCCTGAGATGTGATCCGACCACAGGGACCGAGGGCAAACGTACCGCTTGAGGTGCTGGAGGAGCCGGACGAAGCCATGGTGGGAGAGGCACACGGGCACGCTGCAGACTGCTGGCCGAGTGGGCGGGGACCCAGCAGCTCAGGACTCTGGAGAACGGGAGGCGTCTCCGCCACCATTGACGTCAATAGGGTTTGGGTGGGTAGATGGAGGGGGCCGCCCCTGGCCTCTTTCCAAGCAGAGACCCTGGACGGAGTCCCGTGGAGCGAGTGGGCTTTTCCCGGCACGGCTGTGCCCTGGACCGCCAAGATCCCCGTTGGGGTGGGCGGGCAGTTCGGGGGCTTTGGTTTGTGGCCCTCCCTCGCAGCGGGGGTGGGTTCAACCCCGAGTGGATCAATCAGGGGCCCTCAGCAGTGCCAAGGGAACTCACCGGCCCAGGAAACGCCCCCTAGGTCCCTTTGAATTGGCCACCAACGGCCCCCTTTCCCAGCCTGCCTTGGCTCTGAGATTTCCCGCCTTTTCACATTCCACAGGTCCCTGGTCCTCGGACTGTCCCCCGCTGGCTCCTCCGAGGCATTCCGGGACACCAGACGCTCTCTCCAGCGCCTCCACCTAGATCCCTCGCTGTCCTCGCCTCCGTTTCCCCCATGCCCC
>NW_017201205.1:0-6761 GCF_001704415.2 Capra hircus | reverse complement strand
TTGGTACTTCTGGAGTCTCCCAAGGGGAGTCAGTCCTCGTCTCGAGTGGGGGCATGCACGTGCGCTTTCCTCCCGTGCTGTAGCAGCAGTGTCACGCTTCCCTTCGCGTGGATCAAGGGATCTGTGGCTTTCCCTCAAGGCTTTCCCACGAGGCTTTCCCACAGGGCCCTCCCACGTGCCACCGTGGTGTGAGTCGATCCTCGGCGTGAAAGTCGAAGCAGTGCAGGGAAAACAGGATCCCTGGAATGGACTGAGATATCTGGGGACTCTTGGAATGGTGGCACGACCCATGAGTTCTTCTCGCCTTTCCTGTGCAGTGGGCCTCCTCTTGAGAAGCGTCGGGAAACGTCGGGAATTCTATCCCGAGGAAGCAGGGAAGGATCCTCATCTTTAGCTTGGAGGCGGAAACGGAGCTCCTCTGGATGTGGCCGGGACCCTCGTGCTTCCTCTGGAGTGGAGACGGGTGTGTCGGGGAACTTCTTGAGTTGCAGCATGTGTGAAGGACCTTTGGAAGTTCCAGAGGTTAGGTGTGATTAGCCTCGAGACGCCTCAGCGGAAATGGGCCTCATCTCGCCTGGAGGGGAGAACCTCCTGGATTTTCTCGAGTGTGGCAGGTGCTCTAGAATTACGACGGGGACCTCAGGGACCCTCTCCGGTGTCCTGAGGAAAGGCCAGTCCCATGCGAGTTGTTCGATGGCCTCTCGGGATTCCTCTCCCGTTGATGCCGGGGTCTGAGACCTTGTACGGAGTCGGTGCCGGAACCTGAGGATTCCTCTCCAGTGCTGACATGGATCTTGGGGTACTACTGGAGTCTCCCGAGGGAGTCAGTCCTCGTCTCGAGTGGGGCATGCACGTGCGCTTTCCTCCCGAGCTGTAGCAGCAGTGTCACGCTTCCCTTCGCGTGAATCAAGGGATCTGTGGCTTTCCCTCGAGGCTTTCCCACGAGGCTTTCCCACAGGGCTGTCCCACGTACCACCGTGGTGTGAGTCGATCCTCGGCTTGAAAGTCGAGGCAGTGCAGGGAAAACAGGATTTCCTGGAATTGACTGAGACATCTGGGGGACTCTGGGAATGGTGGCATGACAGGGAGTTCCTCTCGCCTTTCCTGTGGAGAGTGACTCCGAGAATTCTTTCCTATCACACTGGGAAAGGATCCCTCCTCTCGAGCTATGAGCGGAAACGGGGCTCCTCTGGATGTGGCGGGACTCTCGTGCCTCCTCTCGAGTGGAGACGGGTATGTCGGGGAACTTCTTGAGTTGCAGCAAGGGTGTGAAGGACCCTTTGGAAATTCCAGAGTTAGGTGTGATTAGCCTCGAGACGCCTCAGCGGAAATGGGCCCATCTCTCCTGGAAGGGAGAACCTCCTGGATTTTCTCGAGTTGCGGCAGGTGCTCTCGACTATGACGGGGACCTCAGGGAACCGCTCTGTGGCCTCAGGAAAGGCCAGTCCCCATGCGAGTTGGGGGCCTCTCAGGATTCCTCTCCCGTCGATGCCGGGCCTAAGACCTTGTGTGGAGTCGGTGCCAGAACCTGAGGATTCCTCTCCAGTGCTGACATGGATCTTGGGGTACTTCTGGAGTCTCCCCAGGGGAGTCAGTCCTCGTCTCGAGTGGGGGCATGCACGTGCGCTTTCCTCCCGAGCTGTAGCAGCAGTGTCACGCTTCCCTTCGCGTGGATCAAGGGATCTGTGGCTTTCCCTCGAGGCTTTCCCACGTTCCCACGAGGCTTTCCACAGGGCTGTCCCACGTGCCACCGTGGTGTGAGTCGATCCTCGGCTTGAAAGTCGAGGCAGTGCAGGGAAAACAGGTTTCCCTGGAATGGACTGAGACATCTGGGGGACTCTGGGAATGGTGGCACGACCCTGGAGTTCCTCTCGCCTTTCCTGTGGAGAGCACCTCTTGAGATGCGACGGGAACGCCGGAATTCTTTCCCCACCACGCAGGGAAAGGATCCCTCCTCTCGAGCTAGGAGGCGGAAACGGGGCTCCTCTGGATGTGGGCGGGACTCTCGTGCTTCCTCTCGAGTGGAGACGGGTATGTCGGGAACTTCTTGAGTTGCAGCAAGGGTGTGAAGGACCCTTTGAAGTTCCAATGTGATTAGCCTCGAGACACCTCAGCGGAAATGGGCCTCATCTCGCCTGGAGGGAGAACCTCCTGATTTTCTCGAGTTGCGGCAGGTGCTCTCGACTTACGACAGGGACCTCAGGGACCCGCTCTGGTGGCCTCAGGAAAGGCCAGTCCCCATGAGTTGCTCGGGGCCTCTCGGATTCCTCTCCCGTCGATCCTAAGACGGATCCCTCCTCTCGCGGAAACGGGGCTCCTCTGGATGTGGGCGGAACTATCGTGCTTCCTCTTGAGTGGAGACGGGTATGTCGGGGAACTTCTTGATTTGCAGCAAGGGTGTGAACGACCCTTTGGAAGTTCCAGAGTTTAAGTGTGCTTAGCCTTGAGATGTGTCAGCGGAAATAGGCTTCATTTTGCCTGGAGGGAAAACATCCTTGATTTTCTCCAGTTGCGGCAGGTGCTCTCGACTTACGACGGGGACCGCAGGGACCCGCTCTGGTGGCCTCAGGAAAGGCCAGTCAAGATCCAAGACAGCACTGGAGAGGAGAGACATCACGAGAGGCTCCCGAGCAACTCGCATGGGGACTGGCCTTTCCTGAGGCCACCAAAGCGGGTCCCTGAGGTCCCCGTCGTAAGTCGAGAGCACCTGGCGCAACTCGAGAAAATCCAGGAGGTTCTCCCCTCCAGGCGAGATGAGACCCATTTGCGCTGAGGCATCTCGAGGCTAATCACACCTAACCTCTGGAACTTCCAAAGGGCCCTTCACACCCTTGCTGCAACTCAAGAAGTTCCCCGACATACCCGTTTCCACTCGAAAGGAAGCACGAGAGTCCGCCCACAACCAGAAGAGCCCCGTTTCAGCCTCATAGCTCGAGAGGAGGGATCCTTTCCCTGCGTGGTCGGGAAAGAATTTCCGGCGTTCCCGTCGCATCTCAAGAAGAGGCGCTCTCCACAGGAAAGGCGAGAGGAACTCAGGGTCGTGCCACCATTCCCAGAGCCCCAGATGTCTCAGTCATTCCAGGGAAACCTGTTTTCCCCGCAATGCCTCGACTTTCAAGCCGAGGATCGACTCAGACCTCGGTGGCACGTGGGACAGCCTGTGAAAGCCTAGTGGAAAGCCTCGTGGGAAAGCCTACAGAGAAAGCCACAGATCCCTGATCCCCGAAAGGAAGCGTGACACTGCTGCTAAAGCTCGGAGGAAAGCGCACGGCACGCCACACTCGAGACGAGGACTGACTCCCCTGGGAGACTCCAGAAGTACCCAAGATCCATGTCAGCACTGGAGAGGAATCCTCAGGTTCCGGCACCGACTCCACACAAGGTCTAGGCCCCGGCATCGACGGGAGAGGAATCCCGAGAGGCCCGAGCAACTCGCATGGGGACTGGCCTTTCCTGAGGCCACAGAGCGGGTCCCTGAGGTCCCGTCTAAGTCGAGAGCACCTGCCGCAACTCGAGAAAATCCAGGAGGTTCTCCCTCCAGGCGAGATGAGGCCCATTTCCGCTGAGGCGTCTCGAGGCTAATCACACTAACCTCTGGAACTTCCAAAGGGTCCTTCACACCCTTGCTGCAACTCAAGAAGTTCCCCGACATACCCGTCTCCACTCGAGAGGAAGCACGAGAGTCCCGCCCATCCAGAGGAGCCCCGTTTCCGCCTCCTAGCTCGAGAGGAGGATCCTTTCCCTGCGTGGTCGGGAAAGAATTCCCGGCGTTCCCGTCGCATCTCAAGAGGAGGCGCTCTCCACAGGAAAGGCGAGAGGAACTCCAGGGGTGCCACCATTCCCAGAGTCCCCAGATGTCTCAGTCCATTCCAGGGAAACCTGTTTTCCCTGCACTGCCTCGACTTTCAAGCCGAGGATCGACTCACACCACGGTGGCACGTGGGACAGCCCTGTGGGAAAGCCTCGTGGAAAGCCTCGTGGAAAGCCTGGAAAGCCACAGATCCTTGATCCACGCGAAGGGAAGCGTGACACTGCTGCTACAGCTCGGAGGAAAGCGCACGTGCATGCCCCCACTCGAGACGAGGACTGACTCCCCTGGGGAGACTCCAGAAGTACCCCAAGATCCATGTCAGCACTGGAGAGGAATCCTCAGGTTCCGGCACCGACTCCACACAAGTCTTAGGCCCGGCATCGACGGGAGAGGAATCCGAGAGGCCCCCGAGCAACTCGCATGGGGACTGGCCTTTCCTGAGGCCACCAGAGCGGGTCCCTGAGGTCCCCGTCGTAAGTCGAGAGCACCTGCCGCAACTCGAGAAAATCCAGGAGGTTCTCCCCTCCAGGCGAGATGAGGCCCATTTCCGCTGAGGCGTCTCGAGGCTAATCACACCTAACTCTGGAACTTCCAAAGGGTCCTTCACACCCTTGCTGCAACTCAAGAAGTTCCCGACATACCCGTCTCCACTCGAGAGGAAGCACGAGAGTCCCGCCCACATCCAGAGGAGCCCCGTTTCCGCCTCCTAGCTCGAGAGGAGGGATCCTTTCCCTGCGTGGTCGGGAAAGAATTCCCGGCGTTCCGTCGCATCTCAAGAGGAGGCGCTCTCCACAGGAAAGGCGAGAGGAACTCCAGGGTCGTGCCACCATTCCCAGAGTCCCCAGATGTCTCAGTCCATTCCAGGGAAACCTGTTTTCCCTGCACTGCCTCGACTTTCAAGCCGAGGATCGACTCACACCACGGTGGCACGTGGGACAGCCCTGTGGGAAACGTGGGAAAGCCTCGTGGGAAGCCTCGAGGGAAAGCCACAGATCCCTTGATCCACGCGAAGGAAGCGTGACACTGCTGCTACAGCTCGGGAGGAAAGCGCACGTGCATGCCCCCACTCGAGACGAGGACTGACTCCCCTGGGGAGACTCCAGAAGTACCCCAAGATCCATGTCAGCACTGGAGAGGAATCCTCAGGTTCCGGCACCGACTCCACACAAGGTCTTAGGCCCCGGCATCGACGGGAGAGGAATCCCGAGAGGCCCCGAGCAACTCGCATGGGGACTGGCCTTTCCTGGCCACCAGAGCGGGTCCCTGAGGTCCCCGTCGTAAGTCGAGAGCACCTGCCGCAACTCGAGAAAATCCAGGAGGTTCTCCCCTCCAGGCGAGATGCCCATTTCCGCTGAGGCGTCTCGAGGCTAATCACACCTAACCTCTGGAACTTCCAAAGGGTCCTTCACACCCTTGCTGCAACTCAAGAAGTTCCCCGACATACCCGTCTCCACTCGAGAGGAAGCACGAGAGTCCCGCCCACATCCAGAGGAGCCCCGTTTCCGCCTCCTAGCTCGAGAGGAGGGATCCTTTCCCTGCGTGTCGGGAAAGAATTCCCGGCGTTCCCGTCGCATCTCAAGAGGAGGCGCTCTCCACAGGAAAGGCGAGAGGAACTCCAGGGTCGTGCCACCATTCCCAGAGTCCCCCAGATGTCTCAGTCCATTCCAGGGAAACCTGTTTTCCCTGCACTGCCTCGACTTTCAAGCCAGGATCGACTCACACCACGGTGGCACGTGGAACAGCCCTGTGGGAAAGCCTCTGGGAAAGGGGAAAGCCTCGTGGGAAAGCCTCGAGGGAAAGCCACAGATCTTGATCCACCGAAGGGAAGCGTGACACTGCTGCTACAGCTCGGGAGGAAAGCGCACGTGCATGCCCCACTCGAGACGAGGACTGACTCCCCTGGGGAGACTCCAGAAGTACCCCAGATCCATGTCAGCACTGGAGAGGAATCCTCAGGTTCCGGCAACTCCACACAAGGTCTTAGGCCCCGGCATCGACGGGAGAGGAATCCCGAGAGGCCCCGAGCAACTCGCATGGGACTGGCCTTTCCTGAGGCCACCAGAGCGGGTCCTGAGGTCCCCGTCATAAGTCGAGAGCACCTGCCGCAACTCGAGAAAATCCAGGAGGTTCTCCCCTCCAGGCGAGATGACGCCCATTTCCGCTGAGGCGTCTCGAGGCTAATCACACCTAACCTCTGGAACTTCCAAAGGGTCCTTCACACCCTTTCTGCAACTCAAGAAGTTCCCGACATACCCGTCTCCACTCGAGAGGAAGCACGAGAGTCCGACCACATCCAGAGGAGCCCCGTTTCCGCTCCTAGCTCGAGAGGAGGGACTTTCCCTGCGTGGTCGGGAAAGAATTTCCGGCGTTCCCGTCGCATCTCAAGAGGAGGCGCTCTCCACAGGAAAGGCGAGAGGAATTCCAGGGTCGTGCCACATTCCAGAGTCCCCCAGATATCTCAGTCCATTCCAGGGAAAACTTTTTCCCTGCACTGCCTCGACTTTCAAGCCGAGGATCGACTCACACCACGGTGGCACGTGGGACATCCCTGTGGGAAAGCCTCGTGGGAAAGAGGGAAAGCCTCGAGGGAAATCCACAGATCCCTTGATCCACGCGAAGGGAAGCGTGACACTGCTGCTACAGCTCGGAGGAAGCACACGTGCATGCCCCCACTCGAGACGAGGACTGACTCCCCTGGGGAGACTCCAGAAGTAACCCAAGATCCATGTCAGCACTGGAGAGGAATCCTCAGGTTCCGCACGACTCCACACAAGGTCTTAGGCCCGGCATCGATGGAGAGGAATCCGAGAGGGCCCCGAGCAACTCGCATGGGGACTGGCCTTTCCTGAGGCACCAGAGCGGGTCCCTGAGGTCCCCGTCGTAAGTCGAGAGCACACCGCAACTCGAAAATCCAGGAGGTTCTCCCCTCCAGGCGAGTGAGGCCCATTAC
>NW_017201204.1:0-6761 GCF_001704415.2 Capra hircus | reverse complement strand
GAACTTCATTGAGTTGCAGCAAGGCGTTGTGAAGGAGCCCTTTGGAAGGTCAGAGTTAGGGTCTGATTAGCCTCGACGACGCCTCCCCGACATACCCGTCTCCACTCGAGAGGAAGCACGAGAGTCCCGCCCACATCCAGAGGAGGCCCATCTCCGCCTCCCTAGCTCGAGAGGTGGGATCCTTTCCCTGCGTGGTCGGGGAAAGAATTCCCCGGGCGATTCCGTCGCATCTCAAGAGGAGGGCTCTAAACCGAAAAGGCGAAGAGGAACTCCAGGGTCGTGCCACCATTCCCAGAGTCCCCCAGATGTCTCAGTCCATTCCAGGGAAACCTGTTTTCCCTGCACTGCCTCGACTTTCAAGCCGAGGATCGACTCACACCACGGTGGCACGTGGGACGGCCCTGTGGGAAAGCCTCGTGGGAAAGCCTCGTGGGAAAGCCTCGTGGGAAAGCCTCGAGGGAAAGCCACAGATCCCTTGATCCATGCGAAGGGAAGTGGGACACTGCTGCTACAGCTCGAAAGGAAAGCCAACGTGCATGCCCCCACTCGAGACGAGGACTGACTCCCCTGGGGAGACTCCAGAAGTACCCGAAGATCCATGTCAGGACTGGAGAGGAATCCTCAGGTTCCTGCACCGGCTCCACACAAGATCTTAGGCCCCTGCATCGACGGGAGAGGAAGCCCGAGAGGCCCCCGAGCAACTCCCATGGGGACTGGCCTTTCCTGACGCAACCACAGCGGGTCCCTGAGGTCCCCTTCGTAAGTCCAGAGCACCTGTCGCACCTGGAAAAAATTCAGGAGGTTCTCCCGTCCAGGCGAGATGAGGCACATTTCCGCTGAGGCGTCTCGAGGCTAATCACACCTAAACTCTGGAACTTCCAAAGGGTCCTTCACACCCTTGCTGCAACTCAAGAAGTTCCGCAACATTCCCGACTCCACTGGAGAGGAAGCAGGAGAGTCCCGCCCACATGCAGAGGAGCCCCGTTTCCGCCTCCTAGCTCGAGAGGAGGGATCCTTTCCCTGCGTGGTCGGGAAAGAATTATCGGCCTCCCGTCGCATCTCAAGAGGAGGCGCTCTCCAAAGGAAAGGCGAGAGGAACTTCAGGGTCGTGCCACCATTCCCAGAGTCCCCAGATGTCTCAGTCCATTCCAGGGAAACCTGTTTTCCGTGCACTGCCTCGACTTTCAAGCCGAGGATTGACTCACACCACGGTGACACGTGGGACAGCCCTGTGGGAAACCCTCTTGGGAAAGCCTCGTGGAAAGCTTCGAGGGAAAGCCACCGATCCCTTGATCCACTCGAAGGGAAGCGTGACACTGCTGCTACAGCTGGGGAGGAAAGCACATGTGCATGCCCCCACTCGAGACAAGGACTGACTCCCCTGGGAGACTCCAGAAGTACCCCAAGATCCATGTCAGCACTGGAGAGGAATCCTCAGGTTCCGGCACTGACTCCACACAAAGGTTTTAGGCCCCAGCATCGACGGGAGAGGAAACCCGAGAGGTCCCCATGAGGCCCCCGAGGAACTCGCATGGGGACTGGCCTTTCCTGAGGCCACCAGAGCGGGTCCCTGAGGTCCCCGTCGTATGTCGAGAGCACCTGCCTCAACTCGAGAAAAATCCAGGGGGTTCTCTACTCCAGGCGAGATGAGGGCCATTTCCGCAGAGGCGTCTCGAGGCTAATCACACCTAACCTCTGGAACTTCCAACGGGTCTTTCACACCCTTGCTGCAACTCAAGAAGTTCCCCGATACCCGTCTCCACTCGAGACGAAGCACGAGAGTCCCGCCTACATCCAGAGGAGCCCCG
This sequence comes from Capra hircus, assembly GCF_001704415.2. Taxonomy (NCBI): domain Eukaryota; kingdom Metazoa; phylum Chordata; class Mammalia; order Artiodactyla; family Bovidae; genus Capra; species Capra hircus. The sequence goes on along the minus strand of NW_017201204.1, from coordinate 4,953 downwards.
TTTCTGCCTCCTAGCTCGAGAGGAGGGATCCTTTCCATGCGTGCTCGGGAAAGATTTCCCGGCGTTTCCGTGGCATCTCAAGAGGAGGAACTCTCTACAGGAAAGGCGAGAGGAACTCGAGGGTCGTGCCACCATTCCCAAAGTCCCCCAGATGTCTCAGTCCATTCCAGGGAAACCTGTTTTCCCTGCACTGCCTCGACTTTCAAGCCCAGGATCGACTCACACCACGGTGGCACGTGGGAGCGTGGGAAGCCTCGTGGGAAAGCCTCCTGGGAAAGCCTCGAGGGAAAGCACAGATTCCCTTGATCCTCGGAATGGAAGCGGACACTGCTGCTACAGCTCGGGAGGAAAGCGCACGTGCATTCCCCCACTCGAGACGAGGATGACTCCACTGGGAGACTCCAGAAGTACCCCAAGATCCATGTCAGCACTGGAGAGGAATCCTCAGGTTCCAGCACCCACTCCACACAAGGTCTTAGGCCCCGGCATCGAAGGGAGAGGAATCCCAGAGGCCCCCGAGCAACTCGCATGGGGAATGGCCTTTCCTGAGGCCACCAGAGCGGTCCCTGAGGTCCCGTCTTAAGTCGAGAGCACCTGCTGCAACTCGAGAAAATCCAGGATTTTCTCCCCTCCGGCGATGAGGTCCATTTCCGCTGAGGCGTCTCGAGGCTAATCACACCTAACCTCTGGAACTTCCAAAGGGTCCTTCACACGCTTGCTGCAACTCAAGAAGTTCCCCGACATACCAGTCTCCACTCAAGAGGAAGCACGAGGGTCCCGCCCACATCCAGAGGAGCCTGGATTCCACCCTCGTAGCTTGAGATTAGGGATTCTTTTCCTGCTTCGTCTGGAAAGAATTCCCGGCTTTCCCGTCGCATCTCAAGAAGAGGCGCTCTCACAGGAAAGGCGAGAGAACTCCAGTGTCTTGCCACAATTCCAAGGGACCCCCAGATGTCTCAGTCCATTCCAGAGGAACTTGTTTTCCCTGCACTGCCTCTACTTTCACGCCGAGGATCCACTCACTCCACCATGGCATGTCCCTGGTGGGACAGCCCTGTGGGAAAGCCTCTTCGGAAAGCCTCGAGGGAAAGCCACAGATCCCTTGATCCCCGCGATGGGAAGTGTGACACTGCTGCTACAGTTCGTGAGGAACGCTCAAGTGCATGCCCCCACACGAGATGAGCACTGACTCCCCAGGAGAGACTCCAGAAGTACCCAAGATCCATGTCAGCACTGGAGAGGAATCCTCAGGTTCCAGCCCCGACTCCACACAAGGTCTTAGGCCCACATCGACGGGAGAGGAATTCCGAAAGGCCCCCTTGCAACTCCCATGGGCACTGGCCTTTCCTGAGGCCACCAGAGCGGGTCCCTGAGGTCCCCGTCGTAACTCGAGAGACCCTGCCCAACTCTAGAAAATCCAGGAGGTTCTCCGCTCCAGGCGAGTTGAGGCCCATTTCCGCTGAGGCGTCTCCAGGCTAATCACACCTAACCTCTGGAACTTCCACAGGGTTCTTCACACCCTTGCTGCAACTCAAGAAGTTCCCGACATACCGGTCTCCACTGGAGAGGAAGCACGAGAGTCCGCCCACATCCAGAGGAGCCCCGTTTCCGCCTCCTGGCTTGAGACGAGGGATCCTTTCCTGCGTGGTCGGGTAAGAATTCCCGGCGTTCCCGTCGCATCTCAAGAGGAGGCGCTCTCCACAGGAAAGGCGAGAGGAACTCCAAGTTCGTGCCACCATTCCCAGAGTCCCCCAGATGTCTCAGTCCATTCCAGGGAAACCTGTTTTCCCTGCACTGCCTCGACTTTCAAGCTGAGGATCGACTCACACCACGGTGGCACGTGGACAGCCTGTGGGAAAGCCCTGTGGGAAAGCCTCGAGGGAAAGCCACTGATCCCTTGATCGACTCGACGGGAAATATGACACTCCTGCTACAGCTCGGGAGGAAAGCGCACGTGCATGCCCCACACGAGACGAGGACTGACTGCCTTGGGGAGACTCCAGAAGTACACCATGATCCATTTCAGCACTGGAGAGGAATCCTCAGTTTCCGGCACCGACTCCACACAAGGTCTTAGGCCCCGGCATCGATGGGAGAGGAATCCCGAGAGGCCCCGAGCAACTCGCAAGGGGACTGGCCTTTCCTGAGGCCACCAGAGCGGGTCCCTGAGGTCCCCGACGTAAGTCGATAGCACCTGCCGCAACTCGAGAAAATCCAGGAGGTTCTCCCCTCCAGGCGAGATGAGGCCCATTTCCGCTGAGGCGTCTCCAAGCTAATCACACCTAACCTCTGGAACTTCCAAAGTGTTCTTCACACCCTTGCTGCAACTCAAGAAGTTCCCGGACATACCTGTCTCCACTCGAAAGGAAGCACGAGAGTCCCGCCCACATCCAGAGGAGCCCCATTTCCGCCTCCTAGCTCGAGAGGAGGGATCCTTTCCCTTCGTGCTCGGGAAAGAATTCCCGTCATTCCCGTCGCATCTCAAGGGGAGGCGCTCTTCACAGGAAAGGCGAGAGGACTCCAGGGTCGTGCCACCATTCCCAGAGTCCCCCAGATGTCTCAGTCCATTCCAGGGAAACCTGTTTCCCTGCACTCCTCGACTTTCAAGCCGAGGATCGACTCAAACCGCGGTGGCACGTGGGACAGCCCTGTGGGAAAGCCCTGCGGGAAATCCTCGAGGAAAAGCCACAGATCCCTTGATCCAAGCAAAGGGAAGCGTGACACTGCTGCAAAAGCTGGGGAGGAAAGCGCACGTGCATGCCTCCTTCGAGACGAGGACTGACTCCACTGGGGAGACTCCAGAAGTACCCCAAGATCCATGTCAGCACTGGAGAGGAATCCTCACGTTCCGGCACTGACTCCACACAAGGACTTAGGCCCCGGCATCGACGGGAGAGGAATCCCGAGAGGCCCCCGGACAACTCGCATGGGGAATGGCCTTTCCTGAGGCCACCAGAGCGGGTCCCTGAGGTCCCAGTCGTAAGTCGAGAGCACCTGCCGCAACTCGAGAAAATCCAGGAGGTTCTCGCCTCCAGGCGAGATGAGGCCCATTTCCGCAGAGGCGTCTCGAGGCTAATCACATCTAACATCTGGAACTTCCAACGGGTCCTTCACACCCTTGCTGCAACTCAAGAAGTTCCCCGACATACCCGTCTCCACTTGAGAGGAAGCACGAGAGTCCTGGCAACATCCATAGGAGCCCCGTTTCCGACTCCTAGCTCGAGAGGAGGGATCCTTTCCCTGCGTGGTCGGAAAGAATTCCCGGCGATCCCGTCGAATCTCAAGAGGAGGCGCTCTTCACAGGAAAGGCGAGAGGAACTCCAGCGTCGTGCCACCATTCCCAGAGTCAACCAGATGTCTCCGTCCATTTCAGGGAAACCTGTTTTCCCTGCACTGCCTCGACTTTCAATCCGAGGATCGACTCACATCACGGTGGCACGTGGGACAGCCCTATGTGAAGCGTCGTGGGAAAGGCCCTGATCCCTTGATCCACGCGAAGAGAAGCACACACTGCTGCTACAGCTCGGGAGGAAAGCGCACGTGCATGCCCCACTCGAGACGAGGACTGACTCCCCTGGGGAGACTACATAAGAACCCCAAGATCCATGTCAGCACTGGAGAGGAATCCTCAGGTTCCGGCACCGACTCCACACAAGGCCTTTGGCCCGGCATTGACCGGGAGAGGAATCCGAGAGGCCCCCCTAGCAACTCGCATGTGGACTGGCCTTTCCTGAGGCCACCAGAGCGGGTCCCTGATGTCCCAGTCGTAAATCGAGAGCACCTGCCGCAACTCGAGAAAATCCAGGAGGTTCTCCCTCCATTTGAGATGAGGCCCATTTCCGCTGAGGCGTCTCGAGGCTAATCACATCTAACATTTGGAACTTTCAAAGGGTCCTTCACACCCTTGCTGCAATTCAAGAAGTTCCCCGACATACCCGTCGCCACTCGAGAGGAAGCACGAGAGTCCCGCCCACATCCAGAGGAGCCACGTTTCCGTCTCCTAGCTCGAGAGGAGGATCCTTTCCCTGCGTGGTCGGGAAAGAATTCCCGGCGTTCCCGTCGCATCTCAAGAGGAGGCGCTCTCCACAGGAAAGGCGAGAGGAACTCCAGGGTCGTGCCACCATTCCCAGAGTCCCCCAGATGTCTCAGTCCACTCCAGGGAAACCTGTTTTCCCTGCACTGCCTCGACTTTCAAGCCGAGGATCCACTCACACCAAGGTGGCACGTGGGATAGCCCTGTGGCCTCGTGTCGTGGAAAGCCTCGTGGAAAGCCTCGAGGGAAAGCCACTGATCCATTGATCCAGGCGACGGGAAGGGTTACACTGCTGCTACAGCTCGGGAGGAAAGCGCACGTGCATGCCCCACTCGAGAGGAGGACTGACTCCCCTGGGGAGACTCCAGAAGTACCCAAGATCCATGTCAGCACTGGAGAGGAATCCTCAGTTCCAGCCTGACTCCACACAAGTCTTAGGCCCGGCATCGAAGGGAGAGGAATCCCAAGTGGCCCCCGAGCTACTCGCATGGGGACTGGCCTTTCCTGAGGCACCAGAGCGGGTCCTGAGGTCCGTCTTTAAGTCGAGAGGCACCTGCAGCAACTCGAGAACATCCAGGATTTTCTCCCTCCGGGCAAGATGAGGTCCATTTCCGCTGAGGCGTCTCGAGGCTAATCACACCTAACTCTGGAACTTCCAAAGGGTCCTTCACACGCTTGCTGCAACTCAAGAAGTTCCCGACATAGCAGTCTCCACTCAAGAGGAAGCACGAGGGTCCCGCCCACATCCAGAGGAGCCTGGATTCCACCTCGTAGCTTGAGATTAGGGATTCTTTTCCTGCTTCGTCTGGAAAGAATTCCCGGCTTTCCCGTCGCATCTCAAGAAGAGGCGCTCTCACAGGAAAGGCGAGAGAAACTCCAGTGTCTTGCCACAATTCCAAGGGACCCCAGATGTCTCAGTC
>NW_017201203.1:0-6762 GCF_001704415.2 Capra hircus | reverse complement strand
GAGAGGAACTCCAGGTTCGTGCCACCATTCCCAGAGTCCCCAGATGTCTCAGTCCATTCCAGGGAAACCTTTTTCCCTGCACTGCCTCGACTTTCAAGCGAGGATCGACTCACACCACGGTGGCACGTGGACAGCCCTGTGGGAAAGCCTCGTGGGAAAGGGAAAGCCTCGAGGGAAAGCCACAGATCCCTTGATCCACGCGAAGGAAGCTTGACACTGCTGCTACAGCTCGGGGAAAACGCACGTGCATGCCCCACTCGCGAGAGGACTGACTCCCCTGGGAGACTCCAGAAGTACCCAAGATCCATGTCAGCACTGGAGAGGAATCCTCAGGTTCCGCACGACTCCACACAAGGTCTTAGGCCCGCGCATCGACGGGAGAGGAATCCCGAGAGGCCCCGAGCAACTCGCATGGGGACTGGCCTTTCCTGAGGCCACCAGAGCGGGTCCCTGAGGTCCCCGTCGTAAGTCGAGAGCACCTGCCGCAACTCGAGAAAATCCAGGAGGTTCTCCCCTCCAGGCGAGATGAGGCCCATTTCCATGAGGCGTCTCGAGGCTAATCACACCTAACCTCTGGAACTTCCAAAGGTCCTTCACACCCTTGCTGCAACTCAAGAAGTTCCCCGACATACCCGTCCACTCGAGAGGAAGCAGGAAAGTCCCGCCCACATCCAGAGGAGCCACGTTTCCTCCTCATTGCTCGAGAGGTTTGATCCTTTCCCTGCGTGGTCGGGAAAGAATTCGCGCATTCCCGTCCCACATCAAGAGGAGGCGCTCTCCAGAGGAAAAACGAGAGGAACTCCAGAGTCGTGCCCCCATTCCCAGAGTCCCCCAGATGTCTCAGTCCATTCCAGGGAAACCTGTATTCCCTGCACTGCCTCGACTTTCAAGCGAGGATCGACTCACACCACAGTGGCACGTGGGACAGCCCTGTGGGAAAGCCTCGTGGGAAAGCCTCTGCGAAAGCCTCGAGGGGAAAGCCACAGATCAGTTGATACACGCGAAGGGAAGCGTGACACTGTTGCTACAGCTCGGAGGAAAGCGCACGTGTATGCCCCCACTCGAGTAGAGGACTGACTGCCCTGGGAGACTCCAGAAGTACCCCAAGATCCATGTCAGCACTGGAGAGGAATCCTCAGGTTCCGGCACCGACTCCACACAAGATCTTAGGCCTGGCATCGACGGGAGAGGAATCCCGAGAGGCCCCCGAGCAACTCGCATGGGGACTGGCCTTTCCTGAGGCCACCAGAGCGGGTCCCTGAGGTCCCGTCGTAAGTTGAGAGCACCTGCCGCAACTCTAGAAAATCCAGGAGGTTCTCCCCTCCAGGCGAGATGAGGCCCATTTCCACTGAGGCGTCTCGAGGCTAATTACACCTAACCTGGAACTTCCAAAGGGTCCTTCACACCCTTGCCGCAACTCAAGAAGTTCCCCGACATACCCGTCTCCACTCGAGAGGAAGCACGAGAATCCGCCCACATCCAGAGGAGCCCTGTTTCCTCCTCCTAGCTCGAGGGGAGGGATCCTTTCCCTGCGTGGTCGGAAAGAATTCCCGGCATTTCCGTCGCATCTCAAGAGGAGGCTCTCTCAACAGGAAAGGCGATAGGAACTCCAGGGTCGTGCCACCATTCCCAGAGTCCCCCAGATGTCTCCGTCCGTTCCAGGGAAACCTGTTTTCCCAGCACTGCGTCGACTTTCAATCTGAAGATCGACTCACACCACGGTGGCACGTTGGACAGCCCTGTGGGAAAGCCTCGTGGGAAAGCCTCGAGGGAAAGCCACAGATCCCTTGATCCACGCGAATGGAAGCGCGACAGTGCTGCTACAACTCGAGAGGAAAGCGCACGTGCATGCCCCCACTCGAGAGGAGGACTGACTCCCCTGGGGAGACTCCAGAAGTACCCAAGATCCATGTCAGCACTGGAGAGGAATCCTCAGGTTCCGGCACTGATTCCACACAAGGTCTTAGGCCCCGGCATCGACGGGAGAGGAATCCCGAGAGGCCCCCGAGCAACTCGCATGGGGACTGGCCTTTCCTGAGGCCACCAGAGCGGGTCCCTGAGGTCCCAGTCGTAAGTCGAGAGCACCTGCCGCAACTCGAGAAAATCCATTAGGTTCTCCCCTCCAGGCGAGATGAGGCCCTTTCCGATGAGGCTCCTCAAGGCTAATCACAATTAAACGCTGGAATTTCCCACGGGTCCTTCACACCCTTGCTGCAACTCAAGAAGTTCCCCGTCATACCCGACTCCACTCGAGAAGAAGGACGAGAGTCCCGCCCACATACAGAGGAGCCCCGTTTCCGCCTCATAGCTCTAGAGGAGGGATCCTTTCCTTGCGTGGTCTGGAAAGTATTCCCGGCGTTTCCGTCGCATCTCAAGAGGAGGCGCTCTCCACTTGAAACGGGAGAGGAACTCCAGGTTCGTGCCACCGTTCCCACACTCCCCCAGATGTCTCATTCCATTCCACAGAAACCATTTTTCCCTACACTGCCTCGACTTTCAAGCTGAGGATCGACTCACACCACGGTGGCATGTGGGACAGCCCTGTGGGAAAGCCTCGTGGGAAAGTCTCCTGAGAAAGCCTCGAGGGAAAGCCACAGATCCCATGATCCACGCGAAGGGAAGCTTGACACTGCTGCTACAGCTCGGGTGGAAAACCCACGTGCATATCTCCACTCGCGACGAGGAATGACTCCCCTGGGAGACTCCAGAAGTACCCAAGATCCATGTCAGCACTGGAGAGGAATCCTCAGGATCCGACACAGACTCCACACAAGGTCCCAGGCCCGGCATCGACGGGAGAGGAATCCCGAGAGGGCCCCGAGCAACTGCATGGGGACTGGCCTTTCCTGAGGCCACCAGAGCGGGTCCCTGAGGTCCCAGTCGTAAGTCGAGAGCACCTGCCGCAACTCGAGAAAATCCAGGAGGTTCTCCCCTCCAGGCGAGATGAGGCCCATTTCACTGAGGCGTCTCGAGGCTAATCACACCTAACCTATGGAACTTCCAAAGGGTCCTTCACACCCTTGCTGCAACTCAAGAAGTTCCCCGACATACCCGTCTCCACTCGAGAGGAAGCAGGAAAGTCCCGCCCACATCCAGAGGAGCCACGTTTCCTCCTCATTGCTCGAGAGGTTTGATCCTTTCCCTGCGTGGTCGGGAAAGAATTCGCGGCATTCCCGTCCACATCAAGAGGAGGCGCTCTCAGAGGAAAACGAGAGGAACTCCAGAGTCGTGCCCCATTCCCAGAGTCCCCCAGATGTCTCAGTCCATTCCAGGGAAACCTGTATTCCCTGCACTGCCTCGACTTTCAAGCCGAGGATCGACTCACACCACAGTGGCACGTGGGACAGCCCTGTGGGAAAGCCTCGTGGGAAAGCCTCTTGCGAAAGCCTCGAGGGAAAGCCACAGATCAGTTGATACACGCGAAGGAAGCGTGACACTGTTGCTACAGCTCGGGAGGAAAGCGCACGTTATGCCCCCACTCGAGTAGAGGACTGACTGCCCTGGGGAGACTCCAGAAGTACCCAAGATCCATGTCAGCACTGGAGAGGAATCCTCAGGTTCCGGCACCGACTCCACACAAGATCTTAGGCCCTGGCATCGACGGGAGAGGAATCCCGAGAGGCCCCCGAGCAACTCGCATGGGGACTGGCCTTTCCTGAGGCCACCAGAGCGGGTCCCTGAGGTCCCCGTCGTAAGTTGAGAGCACCTGCCGCAACTCTAGAAAATCCAGGAGGTTCTCCCCTCCAGGCGAGATGAGGCCCATTTCCACTGAGGCGTCTCGAGGCTAATTACACCTAACCTCTGGAACTTCCAAAGGGTCCTTCACACCCTTGCCGCAACTCAAGAAGTTCCCCGACATACCCGTCTCCACTCGAGAGGAAGCACGAGAATCCCGCCCACATCCAGAGGAGCCCTGTTTCCTCCTCCTAGCTCGAGGGGAGGGATCCTTTCCCTGCGTGGTCGGGAAAGAATTCCCGGCATTTCCGTCGCATCTCAAGAGGAGGCTCTCTCAACAGGAAAGGCGATAGGAACTCCAGGTCGTGCCACCATTCCCAGAGTCCCCCAGATGTCTCCGTCCGTTCCAGGGAAACCTGTTTTCCCAGCACTGCGTCGACTTTCAATCTGAAGATCGACTCACACCACGGTGGCACGTTGGACAGCCCTGTGGGAAAGCCTCGTGGGAAAGCCTCGAGGGAAAGCCACAGATCCCTTGATCCACGCGAATGGAAGCGCGACAGTGCTGCTACAACTCGGAGGAAAGCGCACGTGCATGCCCCCACTCGAGAGGAGGACTGACTCCCCTGGGGAGACTCCAGAAGTACCCCAAGATCCATGTCAGCACTGGAGAGGAATCCTCAGGTTCCGGCACTGATCCACACAAGGTCTTAGGCCCGGCATCGACGGGAGAGGAATCCCGAGAGGCCCCGAGCAACTCGCATGGGGACTGGCCTTTCCTGAGGCCACCAGAGCGGGTCCCTGAGGTCCCAGTCGTAAGTCGAGAGCACCTGCCGCAACTCGAGAAAATCCATTAGGTTCTCCCCTCCAGGCGAGATGAGGCCCTTTTCCGATGAGGCTCCTCAAGGCTAATCACAATTAAACGCTGGAATTTCCACGGGTCCTTCACACCCTTGCTGCAACTCAAGAAGTTCCCCGTCATACCCGACTCCACTCGAGAAGAAGACGAGAGTCCCGCCCACATACAGAGGAGCCCCCGTTTCCGCCTCATAGCTCTAGAGGAGGGATCCTTTCCTTGCGTGGTCTGGAAAGTATTCCGGCGTTTCCGTCGCATCTCAAGAGGAGGCGCTCTCACTTGAAACGGGGAGAGGAACTCCAGGTTCGTGCCACCGTTCCCACACTCCCCCAGATGTCTCAGTCCATTCACAGAAACCATTTTTCCCTACACTGCCTCGACTTTCAAGCTGAGGATCGACTCACACCACGGTGGCATGTGGGACAGCCCTGTGGGAAAGCCTCGTGGGAAAGTCTCCTGAGAAAGCCTCGAGGGAAAGCCACAGATCCCATGATCCACGCGAAGGGAAGCTTGACACTGCTGCTACAGCTCGGGTGGAAAACCCACGTGCATATCCCACTCGCGACGAGGAATGACTCCCCTGGGAGACTCCAGAAGTACCCAAGATCCATGTCAGCACTGGAGAGGAATCCCTCAGGATCCGACACAGACTCCACACAAGGTCCCAGGGCCCGGCATCGACGGGAGAGGAATCCCGAGAGGCCCCCGAGCAACTGCATGGGGACTGGCCTTTCCTGAGGCCACCAGAGCGGGTCCCTGAGGTCCCGTCGTAAGTCGAGAGCACCTGCCGCAACTCGAGAAAATCCAGGAGGGTTCTCCCTCCAGGCGAGATGAGGCCCATTTCCACTGAGACGTCTCGAGGCTAATCAAACCTAACCTGGAACTTCCAAAGGGTCCTTCACACCCTTGCTGCAACTCAAGAAGTTCCCCGACATACCCGTCTCCACTCGAGAGGAAGCAGGAAAGTCCCGCCCACATCCAGAGGAGCCCGTTTCCGCCTCATAGCTCGAGAGGGATCCTTTCCCTGCGTGGTCGGGAAAGAATTCCCGGTTTCCGTCCCACTCAAGAGGAGGCGCTCTCCAGAGGAAAACGAGAGGAACTCCAGGTCGTGCCACCATTCCCAGACTCCCCCAGATGTCTCAGTCCATTCCAGGGAAACCTGTTTCCCTGCACTGCCTCGACTTTCAAGCGAGGATCGACTCACACCACAGTGGCACGTGGGACAGCCCTGTGGGAAAGCCTCGTGGGAAAGTCTCTGGAAAGCCTCGAGGGAAAGCCACAGATCCATGATCCACGCGAAGGAAGCGTGACACTGCTGCTACAGCTCGGGAGGAAAGCGCACGTGTATGCCCCCACTCGAGAGAGGACTGACTCCCCTGGGGAGACTCCAGAAGTACCCAAGATCCATGTCAGCACTGGAGAGGAATCCTCAGGTTCCGCACGACTCCACACAAGATCTTAGGCCCGGCATCGACGGGAGAGGAATCCCGAGAGGCCCCGAGCAACTCGCATGGGGACTGGCCTTTCCTGAGGCCACCAGAGCGGGTCCCTGAGGTCCCCGTCGTAAGTGAGAGCACCTGCCGCAACTCGAGAAAATCCAGGAGGTTCTCCCCTCCAGGCGAGATGAGGCCCATTTCCACTGAGGCGTCTTCGAGGCTAATTACACCTAACCTCTCGAACTTCCAAAGGGTCCTTCACACCCTTGCCGCAACTCAAGAAGTTCCCCGACATACCCGTCTCCACTCGAGAGGAAGCACGAGAATCCCGCCCAAATCCAGAGCAGCCCGTTTCCGCCTCCTAGCTCGAGCGGAGGATCCTTTCCCTGCGTGGTCGGGAAAGAATTCCCGGCGTTTCCGTCGCATCTCAAGAGGAGGCGCTCTCCACAGGAAAGGCGATAGGAACTCCAGGGTCGTGCCACCATTCCCAGAGTCCCCCAGAATCTCCGTCCGTTCCAGGGAAACCTGTTTCCCAGCACTGCGTCGACTTTCAATCGAAGATCGACTCACACCACGGTGGCACGTTGGACAGCCCTGTGGAAAGCCTCGTGGGAAAGCCTCGGGGGAAAGGAAGCCAGATCCCTTGATCCACGCGAATGGAAGCGCGACAGTGCTGCTACAACTCGAAGGGAAAGCGCACGTGCATGCCCCCACTCACTGACCCCCTGGGGAGACTCCAGAGTACCCAAATCCATGTCAGCAAGAGGAATCTCAGGTTCCGGCACTACCAGGCAG